>NC_141687.1:1863123213-1863423459 GCF_964263255.1 Lissotriton vulgaris
ATATATTAGCGAGCAATTTTTAAATATTTAAATATAAGTATCAGTGTTTCACTTTGTGTATAAGTGGCTGCATGGGTTGGTGAGTAGCTACAAGTGTGTGTGTATGGGTTATTAGATGTTTTTTTTTGTATCAGTATGAGTGTCTGTATGGTTTGCTGGGGGTATTACTTAGCACATAGATGCATTAATGAATGACCCACTGTTTGTATGTGTTTTGAAGACAGCATATGTGCAGGACTGTATGGGTGGATGAGTGTGTATATGTGTGTGTTAGTGAGTGAATGCCTGCCTCACTAGTGTATTTATGAGTAACTACATATGTTTTAATCTAGTATATGTGAGTATTGATGTATATAAGTGAGTATATGTGAGAGTGAGAGATTGAAAGAGTTCCTGTTTAAATACGTATGTGTTTCTATAAGTGATTGTTTAAGAGAGTAAGTATGTCTAAGTTTCCTTAGAAGTAATGTGCTAGTGTGTGTGTAGCTGTATATGAAAATAAATGGATGTTCAATAGTTTATTTGCATGTGTGAATATGTGTGTGAGTAGCTTTTGGATGACTGTCGGTGTGTAACAGAATGTATATGTGTATCACTACATATGATGAGTGAGTATATGTATGAGTGACTATATAGAACTGTTGCTGAATGAGAGGATGTGTATATAGATGGTGGAATTACTGAATTGGTTGTTGTAACTGGTATGGGTATCTCAATTGTTTTGAAAATGTTAGTTTCTATTTTTGAATATGTGTTTCAAGGGTTACATTACACTGAAAGGAGGTCTGTCAGTCTGTCACAAGGATGGTGTCATCAGTGATGTCATGAGTGATGTCACTGACCATGTCATGAGTGATGTAATATGTGACGTCATCAGCAGTGCATTGCAGGCGCGCAAGTTATAGTGAGTCCAACTAAGTATAACGTGGGAATTTCAATGGTTTTATGTCAGTAAAATTTTCAGCTAACTATAACTGGTGTGAAACCTATGGTTTTTTCAGTGAATTTAATAGGTTTTTTAAATGCTAATTCCTAACTATAACTGGTGTGAAACCTATGGTATTTTCAGTGAATTTCATAGGTTTTTTAAATGCTAATTCCTAACTATAACTGGTGTGAAACCTATGGTTTTTTCAGTGAATTTCAAAGGTTTTTTAATAGCAAATTTCTATAGCTATGAAATGTAATATTTTTTATAATGAATCCTATATTGTATATTTATGAAATACTATTTTTTTATGTATATTGTTCATGGTTTTTTATTTTTTTGCCCTGGAGCACTCCCGGTGCGCGTCCTGGTGAGCGCACCGGTAAGCGCAGTCTTGCGGCGCGCCCCAGGGCGCGTACCGGTGAGCGTCCCGTTAGCGCTATTGCCGCGAACGAACACATCATCGTGACGTAGCGCGTAGCCGCGTCCGCGTGATACGCACGGCGTAAACGCACCCGGAAGCACTCGAGCGCATACGATCGCGCAACGTAAGCATCAGACGCGCTTACGCGACGCGCCCATGGGGCACGTAGCGTAAGCGCGTTGGGTCATGTGACCTAAAAATAACACTTTTTATTGGTTCAGGACAGTTTTGGTTTCCAAATGATGAAAGCCCTGGTCATGTGACCTGAAAATAACACTTTTCATTGGTTCAGGACAGTTTTTTTTTTTCCTAATGATGAAAGCCCCCACCTTTTTTCCTCATTCTCACTTTGTACATTTAATGAGTGAAGAAGACCTGTTGAAAGACCTCTCTGTACCTCTTTGGACTGAAAAATGGCTTCAGTAGCAGCAGCAGCAGGAGCATCTCAGCCACCATCACCACCAAGAGGACCACCATAACACCACAGTGGTAGAGATGAAGAAGAGGAGGAGGAGGAGGAGGAGGGGAGGAGGGCGTTCCTGCCAGAAGATAATACCCCATATAGGCCAAAGCAGCACATTATCTGGGAATTTTTTTCCATCCCAAAGGACCTCAAAAAAGTGAATGCGCCAAGGGTTACTTGCCTAATCTGTGGCACTGAGCTTTCAAGGGGGAACCCTAACAAGAAGTACTCTTTTGGCAATAACACCATGATTCGCCACATGCAACGCCGGCATCCTAACTACTATGCTGCGGCAGAGGTCCGAGAACTGGCCAGAAACCCTCCCCAATCTTCACCCAGCACCTCCAAAAGAAAGCAACCCACTCCATCGGGTCCAGAGACAAAGGAGATGGTCCCAAACATACAACCCCAGTTCGGGCAATACAAAATCACTTGTATATTTTGTGGTAAAACAATTACCTATGGTGAGCAAAGCATAAAGCTCATCAAACGTGCTGGTGACAACCACAATTGCCCCAAAAAACCTTAATTTTTTCCTGATTTTTTTTTTGCTCCAGTTGAGCCGTTTACAATTCCCTGTTTTTTTGTTTCTCCCCATAAAAATAACAAAAAAATATAAAATTGTTCATAAAAGCCAAAAAAAGTACAAAATGTTCAAAAAAACAATAAAAAATATATAACAACAAAAAGAAGAAAAAAACCAGTTCTTTTTAGAACTACCTCCAATTTATAAAAAAAAGGTAAATTTTTTTAAAACTCTGTCATTCTTTTTTCCCCATGGTACGCTCCCCGGTACGCTCCCCGGTGCACGTATAGGGCGCTCCCCCGCGCAAAACCGACCCGGTCCCAGGTCACTTTAGAAAAACACTCGATCCACAATTACATTTATAAACAGCACGAGGAGTGTTTCCTTTTCTTTGAACTTTACAAAGAACTATAAGTTGTTCAAAAAAATAGGGGTAATTTTTTGCATTTTGAACAGTATTATTGACACCGGGACTAGTATGTGTATGTATGAGTAGTGGGATGAATGTATCGCCAAGAGTGTTTGAACTTGGGAGCGTGTGTAATTTGCTGTGTATATTTATCTTTCACTGTTGTATATAAATGTATATAGTTTGTTTGTATTTCCATGCACAAAACAAATATGTGGAAAAAACTTGAATAATCTTTGAAAAAGAAGCAATTAAAAATTACATGTTGCAATTTATAAAGAAGGTTTCCATGTTACGTTCATGATAACCATTTCTTAGACTAAGAATTTGGAAGTAAGGTTCTCAGCACTGGCAATTGTGTCGTTTCTTACGGTAATTAATCCTTGTCACAACATAAAATGGAATAAACACCCTTGGAATATGAGCTGGCTGGCAGACGTTTACTGAGAGCGTACGGGAGTGCTGTTGTACAAGGATATATATATATTTATATATTTATCCCTGCCAAACATTATAAGGATATTGCAAGTCACCGAGGAGTTCCATGGCCATAAAGTGCTGATGATCAAATTCCTATATAAGGTTATGGAACTCCGGGGTGAGTTGCTATTTCCTGACTATGTAGCTCAGGGAATACTTTATCCCTTATAGTACATGGTCACAGCATCACCTTCACCATAACCACCTTAAATACTTGGTGCGAACATGTTTGCAAACATGAAGAAGAAAAATAGAATCACTGGTACAAATTAAGCACAAAAAATTGTTTGTTAGCTAGTTATTGAAAAAAGATATTAGAAGCAGTTGAATAGATGTCAGTTAAAAAAAACACACCAGAAGTAGGCAGAAAGATTTTTACTCCTATAATTTCACAAACATTTAAAAAAATAAGCATGCTGCCATAAATATTTACTTTCTGCTTGGAACTGTAGGGATGGAGAAAAGAAAAAGAGCTAAAGAAAGAAAAGCAGTGTTTCAGTTTAATTGCTTTAAACAGCTGACCCTTGGCCTGCCTTTTACCTCAACTGTTGGCTCTGGCAACGGGCAATGTGAGGTTTACATTACGTATTGTAACAAAATATAACTTTACATAAAAAAAACTAGAAATTCACTGACAAAAACAAAGGTTAAAGTAACGTTATAGTTATGAGAATGTCAGTAACTTTAACATTTGGAACTAATAAAGAGCAAAAATATTAATAAAAGAGCTGACTATATCTTTCGTCCCCGCCATGCATTGCATATGACCTCACATATTACATACTCATGACATGTTCTATAGCATCCTTTATGATATCACTGTTGACATCTCAACTGACATCATTTTTCAAATCTCATACTCTCCTGACAAAGGAGGGCTATTAGAAGGGCACAGCTCCTGATCCTCCCCCGTTAGAAAACACAAATTGGTGGATGAACTTTCTTTGCTAAGACTTGCGACCTTTGGAGCATACTTTCATAGAAAATAAGGACAGGTGCCAAATATCTTGAATACAGACCGCAATTGCCAGGGCGTCACACTCCAGGCCTACAGGGTGAGCCGAGGCAGGCAGCTGGGTGCACGGAGATGATATCTAACTCCTGAATGTGATCAGCACAGCGGGACTAATGTGCACGTCAGGAGAAAGGCCTCAAAAGAGGCGTGCGAGCCCCCTAGCAGTCAGAGGACCATGCTCCACAGCCCGACATGCCTCTGAGAGGTGAATGCCTCCCTGCGGGGCCACAACCGCGTAGAAGCAAGAGTGCTTCCATGGAGGGTTGAATCAGATACCTGAGCAAGGTAAAATATGCATTACATTGCACAATGGCACCGTTTAAATACAGTGAATAAACATAACAAATATGCCTCACAGGTCCAGCACTTAACTGAAGGCTGTGAGGAGCAGCAAAGAAAGAGCAGGAACAAGTGTCTATGAAAGGACAGGGACAACCTGATTGGATGAACTCTGATGATCTTTTTATCCCTAGTGTTCATGGGATTCGGAGTATTGTTAATGCTTGAAATGGCTGCTATGTGAAATAAAGCGAAAAAAGAAAGCATAATCCTTGCCTCCGGTCCTGACATAGAATTAAATATGACCCCAAACATAAACACATTGTGGCCATAAAGGTATAAAATATAAAGCACGTTCCGGCACTTTTTTTGTAGTAATCAAAATATTTGAATGTTGACTATTTAGGTGAATATGTACATACTGACTTGAGTTTCTAAACTGTGGTCAGTCTTTGTTCACATCCCTGAACTTCAGTAAAATACGACAGATCCACCACTCTGGAAGGAGTTGAAGTGTGAAGTATAATCTTTAGCACATATAGGATGGAGAGATTGCTGGCTCTGCTGCGTAGCCATCACTGAATGGTGTCAGATATTGTCTGTCTCTGACACAGAGGCTATTTTCAACCTGTCACTGATGTGGAGGCTGTTAACTGCTTTGTTTCAGGAAAGCTGAAGGAGTGGACCCTAATTCTGTATGGAACAGCAGACCACCCTTACAACACATTCAGCACACATCAATCCCGCTCGAGGATGCTAGAGATCTCCCCATCTGACCAGGAACCGTCCAAAGCAGCCCTCCTGCAAAGCCACCTGGACTTCATGGAAGAAGAGGAGGAGTATGTGGGTAAGCTCTTCAGATGAAGTCAAACGCCAGAGCTCACTGTGCATTGTCTATTGCATGAATGAATCACCTCACTGAGAAACCGACTCACCCCTTCTTTAAAAGAAACTATGTACACCTTACTAAGTTAATGCATTACAGAGGTTCTTCTAATGACATGGAGATGTCTGACAAGGAGTATGAAAACTTTTAGGCTTTCCTTTGATAAAGACGTAATTGTGAACCTTGACTTAAATAATTCATCTTGAAAAGTGTGGATGCTCCCACCTATTGCCTGTGCTTTGATTCTGGGGTGAAATGCTTTGATGAAGTGCTGGTGGGGTTGTGCAGTGTGTACACTACAGTAGATGGTATATGTCTAATTGTTGATCTTTCCTCATTTAGTACATTCCCAGTCTAGGGCTAAGATTCACACCCCAACTCCTTAAAACTGAGCAGCCAAAAACAAACTCTCATCACTAAATAATTGGGGTGTTACTTGCCATTCAAGGCCTTTAGCTCTTCTTGTAATATGGGGCCACCTGTACATAGGTTTAATTGTGTGATTGCCTAATAGATCATTTTTGGGGATTGCTATTATGTAATCTCAAACACCTATGTTGTAATGTGTATTTGGCACATTTAGTGATTCCTAATCTGGTCGCAATTAAAATTACTCATTAATATTCATGAGGTAGGTCTTTAGAAACACAGGGATGGTGGCCTGCTGGGGTCAGCATACCACCATGTCCGTGTTTGCTTTTGAATGAAGCAACGTTGAAAAAGAAATTCTTTTAAATGCAGCCCATTTTCCTAAAGGAAAATGGGTTGCATTTCAAAAATAAAAATAAAAAGGATTGTTTGGACCACTGCCTGCTCTTAAAACTGTTTTGCATACATTAAAAAAGGGGAAGTTGGTATTAAAATGCAAATCTTTTGTGATCATTTTTTAGTTGCAAAACATTCATATATACCACTGCAAGTTGCTATTAGGAAGGAACGCTCTTAACACGCCCCTGCCTAATACGGAATCGCTAACCCATTTTGCGATTCGGTAATAGGTTACCGAATTGCAAAATGGGCCTTTGTACATAGCAAAATGCTTTTTCCTGGTCGTAAACGGGCTGTTCCTGCAAATCGGGACGTTTGTGACATGAAAAAAGCTACATGCATGTGCCCATGTTTTTCCCATAGGCACCTCTCTTACTTAGCACCTTTAAAGCAGCCCTTATGAACTACCTCCTCTTACACGAAGTTGCTAAGCGGTTCTCAGCACATTGTGCTGTTGTACTCAGCTGTGCAAACAGCAGCAGTTCTTCACCTCCAAGCCAGGTGTCTGTGGCTGTTTCTCTCTCATTATTCCCTGCATCTTCACAGGCACAATTTGTCACCACCATATCAAAACAATTTCAGTACCTTTGTATTGACTTGAATTTATTGACTGTTCAATTAATTAAAAACATTACAGTAAAAATGTATACTTAAAAATATATACATGCACCCCCACACCCTCAGCCGTCACAGATAAAAAATATGTAACACCAACGAATCAGCAAATCAACCTTATTTCCACATTTCATTTACAAACTCTCTTTGAACTCTTAAAAAGCTTTTCACACGTTATGGGCTGCTCTGCTTAGGCTTAAAAGCCAGAGGGGACCTCCTTTAAGGATTACCCCGCGTAAACGTGGAATATTGGGTCCTGTTCAAGTACAAAGGTACTTTTGTGTAAGTTTACTGTTTTTTTCGGTATTCACAAATGTAAACTGAGACCAAAAGTCTAACTTTATTACTTTTCGGTATTCACAAAGGTAAGTTGGCACTAGTAAAGTTAGACTTTTGACTTTTGATTTAAGTTTACCTTTGTGAATACCGAAAAGTAGAACACTTACATGAAAGTGTAAGTTTCCTTTTGTGATTTGGGCCTATTATGCGTAATGCTACAGAAGTACTGAAATGGATGTTGGTTACAAACCATACCTGTGAAAATGCAGTGAGCGCGAAAATAAGCCCACACATATATTGTGCCTCGTCATTTTTGTTTGAAATGCTCAGAAATCCAGTAAGTAATTAAATAAATGAATACAAAATTAGTTTTAATTGTATTGTAGGCAAAAATGAAAAATACATCCCTTGTAGTGTGCAGTCGGTGAAAAAAACAATTCTGTGCAATTTTTCACTTCTCCTACTGATGTATGTCATCATTACAGCTTCCCATTCCAGATTCAAACTGCAGAGTGCAGATAAGCAAATTTGCATATGTGTGTGGGTGCATATAATAAATATTTATTTTTGCCAGTTCTGTGTTTTAATTTATGTAAATATATATTAATACATTTACTGTAGATCGTTCAAAAGTCGACTCCCATCTCTTATCCCTCGTATGTCCTTAATTTGGGTACCATTAAACCCCTACAGAATAGACAAGTTAGTTTGTGGTGTGTTCTATGCTAACAGGTCTTCTAATGCTGTTTCCTCTTCTTTAGTGCCACTACTTCCCATATGTTCCATTTACTGTGGTACTCATTCCCATATGTCCCTTTTTGTGCTGGTTTCAACAAACTCTATGCCTTATTTCTTTTGAAGGCTCCTCTTTGCTAACAACACCCATTGCTATTGCTTTCATTTCACATCATTTGCAGATTCATGTAGCAAACGTATATTGTTTTCAAAGTTGAGGATCTCGATGAACGCTATAGAAAACAACTTACTGGCTAAGAAGATATCAAGCCACTTATTGGTACCTGTACCTCAGCTAGCCTGCACTTCCTTTGTGGTATTCTTTGTTTTTATTAGGTCCTTGTCATGCGGAGTGTGGCAGCCAGGGTTGTGATGGGCCGAATGCAGATCAGTGCCTGAACTGCGTCCATTTTAGTCTTGGGAGCATCAAAACTGGCAGGTAATATCCAAAATATTAGTATTGGTCTACAGGGCTGGCAGGTAATGTGTTGTTGCTAAATCCAGTCTGGTCATATTTAATTATCTCCGGATACAAGAATTTGTAACAGGTGGTGTCAAATATGTTTAGCTAGGTGTTCTCTTGAGGTTGATCAGATGCTGAAAGATTTGCCTGTCCTGATGCTGTGGGGAGATGCACCAGCCCCCACCCCCCTACTTGTACCATATACCAGGTCGCTCAGTGGGGAATCCCTTCCTGCACTAGTCTAGATACCCAATATATATATATATATATATAGATATATATATCTATATATATATATATATATATATATATATAGATATATATATATATATATATATCTATATATATATATATATCTATATATATATATATATATATATATATATATATATATATATATATATATATATATATATATATATAAAAAAAATATATATATACATACATACATACATACATACATATACATATCTATCTTTCCCAATCTCCATTTGCACACAAACACTTCCCCGGCCACTTGCTGGGGGGATCTGTGGTTCAGCGTGTGATGCTAAGAAAATCCAAACACGATTTGGTGCCACATCGCGCTCCCAAATAATCCACAAGTTTCCTCTGCATATAGTAGAAATTGAGTTTTTATTCAAGAATATTTGACATAAATAAACATGTTCCGCAACGCATTTCGGAAATCGCCATCTCCGTGATCACAGGTAAAATAGTTACTGCAAATAATAACTAGCAGCTGGATCTTGTGGCCTTATATTTTATTGACAATCTAAGCTAAATAGATGAGCCAACCTTTGCTCTTCCAAAGCTTGAAGGCTGTGTTTGGCTAGAGTGACCGCAGTAACCATCATTAAAGATATCTCACACCACCCAAGACTCCTGTATCAGGATAATATCAAACTTCACAGTATCAGTAAATTATACCAATTCTTCAGATCTGGTTTTAGAAGGGGAGGCCAGCAGTGTTCCAACAAATCATATTCACTATAGCCCTAGATGAAAATATTACAGATATCGTACATTACCGTAGTCGAGATGAGATGTTACTAGGCCTGGACTATCGTCCTCTGGGTAGATATTGGTAGAAACTCCAGGACCTTGCTGATAGATCTCAAAGTGCTTAAACAGCCTGCACACAATTTCTTCACCTGCATCTCAAATGACAGCTTGTTGTCTATCACGTCTTTCCAAATTCCTAGATTCTCAACAACAGATTTGGGTTTTGGCTGAGGCCCAAAGGTTTCAGGCAAACAAGCCAAAGTCCAACAGTTTAAGTTATTACCTACTATGATAACTTCAGTTTTTTCACCATCAAGTTTCAAACACCAGTTAGTTAACCACTTGGCTACTTCATTAAGATAAGGTTTTAATTGAACTGCTTTTGACTGCTGTTCTGAGTCCAAAGAGATGATCAACGGAACAATATCTGTGTAGCGTCCTACCCAGCCCTAGCAGTCGCCAATGACTAGGCTACACACAGAAAATAATTATACACATCTTTATTCTTTAGCCTGTAAGCAAAAACTTTACATTTTAAACCTGCATTAACTTCATTGCTCTCCAACGCCTACATCACAGGTCTACGGAACCCATTGGGAGCCAAAATTATTCTGTCATTCTTTATTTACACAACACTACATCTCCCCCTTTGTTAAATAAAAAGTTACTGCCAAGCTTGCTTTTTAGGTTGTGAATAAGTATGTTCACTTTGTGACAAGCTTTTGCTGGCGTATGCCACAACATGCCTCCGGGCATTCGGCTGTCCATTGTGCTATGCAAGGATTGTGCCTAGCCTAACAGAGCTAGCATCAACCATTACCTCTGTATGAAGCTTGCGTTCATAGTAGGCCATTTCAGTGACATTCTCAATGGCTCGCTTGATCCTCTTGAAACTCCCTTCACGCTTATGTGACCAATAAAACACAACATTCTTTTTCGTCAGTTCTCGGCAAGGTGCACTGACCGTAGCAAAGTCTTGTATATATCTAGAACAGTAACTGGCCATCCCAAGGAATGAAGGTACCATGGAAATGTCCTGTGGGGGATTAGCAATACATAGCACTTGCACTTTAGCTGGGTCTGGTGTCGTACCCACATCAGAAAAGATATGGCCAAAGAATTTCTAACTTGTTTTATGGAATTCACATTTGTCAGAATTCAAAAGTAAATTCAGCATCATTTAGCAAATGAAATACTTGAATGAGAGCTTTGTCAAGCTCATTCTGAGTAGCTCTGAAAACCAATATATAGTATCACTGCACTTGAAGGCATTAACAACAATCTGTATGATATGTCGAATGACGTTTTGGAAAAGTTCTGCAGCAGAGGATACACCAAATCTCTGTTTGGTTATAGCAAAACAGACAAATGTGTATCTAAAGGACATGTACCTGCAATTATTTTCAGTTTTTTTTTGGTGATATCCTTTGTTTAAGCCAGGTTGAATAAAGAGTTTTTGCACCATTCAATTGCGTTATCATATCAGGAATGTGTGGACCTGGATTTCGTTGTATCTCAATCGTCGTGTTGGCCTCACGCATGTCAACACAAAGGTGTACAGCTTCTTCAATGTCTTTTAGGCACTACTACAATAGGATTGCCCATGGGGTTGGACCAGGGAGCATTCAGTGATATTGTTTTCGAGCAATTTATTAAGTTCTCTTTCAACAGTTTCTTGCGAGTGAAACGCAATTTGTCTGTGTCTTTGGGTAACACAACAAACATACCCATTTATATGTAACTATACTTTCATTGTCTTGAGCTTTCCTAACCCATGAAATAATGAAGGAAATTGACTTACTATATTCATGATGAGCACTTGTATTGTAGTTAACTGATACCATTCCCATTTCAGCAGCAGTGTAATACTGAGAAAAAAGGCACTTGAAGTCATGCTGGAAACTACATGAGTAGGTGCTCGTACCACGGTTTTCATGTGCTTCATCATGGTTACACAGGAACCTTGACTTTTTAACAATGTTGAAGCAGGCCATGTATATACTTCAACTGAGGGAGTTGTGGTAATGGGGATAATTCACAATATTTCTCCTCAGGCATGATGTTTATCGACACATCACTGTCAATAATAAAAGATATTGAACACCTGTTCATCTTCAGGGTAATCCTCGGACAATGTTTGTAAGTCTTTGATGCTTTTTTGTGGTGATTTTTCTTGAGTCTGTGGTTTTCCTCACATTCAACTATTCTTACATGTGCATGCCTCTCTGAAGTAAACATCGACATTGCCAAATTTTCATTGTCACTTTCACTGGAAATCGACACAGAGGAACTCTTTAACGGCGATTTAGATGACGATCGACTTTGTTTGGTGTTGATCTGCCTCAGTTGATGTAACTGCTTGGCCTTGTGGGAGTGTGTCAAACATCGCTGATGCAGCGCTCAGTTGGCCATTTTGTCTTCATGCTGTGATGCACTTACTTTTCCCTTTGTCTTGAAAGCTGCCACAACATGGTTCACTTACCACAGCTGTTGAAAATCTGTCCAATGGTGGAACATTTACCGTCATGTGAAAACAACCATCCACAACTGAAACACATTTTCTTTTTCTGTTGATCCATCGCTTTGTGTCCATCAGCTTTAGGCTTTGGCCTACTTTTCATGTTCATGACTGGTGCACTCTAGGCACCTCCGGCCTCCATGTCAGCTGCTTGTCGATTAGCAGGCTCCTCAGCTCAGAAAACTATACCGGTGCCAATGTCAATTCTACGCTTCGACTGCGGCACATGTGGCACTCACAAGCAGTTTTCTTAACCACAGCAAACTCTCTGGGAGAGCACTGTCAACCTACGGGTTACTTATCCTTATTTGTAACCAGCTGTGACATCGTACCCAGATCGGGCCCTCGCCAATGACTACGCCACACACGGAGAGTAATTAAGTATTATATCTTTAGTGTGTAAGCAGGAACCTTACGTTCTAAACCTCCATTCACTTCGTTGCCCTCCAACGCCTATGTCACAGGTCTACAGAGTCCATTGGGAACAAAAAGAATTACATGCCACTACAATCTGCTAGTGGACAAACATAAGTGTTGAACAATGAGGGACTTAATGAATGCACTTAAGGTACGCACACTTAAGAGACAAGGAATCCAAATACAAAGGTTTATCGTAAACCTGAAAGCACCAATCATCCAGAAAGGATGCTAGCCATTTCCAGGACATCCGAGTCACCTCTGAAACCCATAACCTCTAAAGCAAGATTGCAGAGGATACTGTGTCAAAAGCAGCACTGAGATCTAGCAGGATCAAAGCTGCGGTGCCCCCTTGATCCAATGTAATTTTAAGGCCCTCAACCATTGCTAAGAGGGCTGGCTCAGTACTGTGGCCTGGCCAGAAGCCTGTTTGATAAGAGTAAAGATTGTTCATTTAAAAAATGTCAGATAATTGTTTGTTAACATGCTTCTCTACAATCTTTCCCAAGAAAGACAATATGGAAATTGGGATATGATTTTCCATTTGCAAAAGATGCAAGGAAAAGTTTTTTCAACAGAGGTGTAGTCGCATCACAATTCTAAGCTTTAGGTACACCACTCATAAGGAAGTGATTCAAAATCTAAATTAGAATAGGATAGAAAATCTCTGATTCATGATTAAAAATGTGCGGGCCCAATGGTGAACCCGATTTTACCCTATTGACTAGAAGGACTTTCTCTCTTATAGGCAAAAAGCCTGAAAGATGTTCATTAGGAACTTCCGATTGACTACATATTTAATCTAAAGCAAGAACTGTTCCTTGGTTAGAGAAGGTTTTGCAAAAACATGATATTTAATTGAAAATGAAATTAGGTGGAGCATTTCAGCAAAGCTGATGGTGTCACTATCGGATTCTTCCTAGCTGGATCAGCCATTATCTAAACTATCGTAAACACTTCTTTTACTGCATTGGCAGCGCTATCAATTTTCTGAGCAAAGAATGCGGCCTGCATTCTTTGATTAGCTCAGTGGTAATTCTTAATTGGTTTCCTATATTTCCTTTTACTAGAGATATCAAATCTCTTTCTCCGTTTTTTTTTTTTAGCATTTTGCAGTTCTTTTTTAACTCTTGCAGCTAGAAATCGAACCAAGGTGCCAGACTCTTGGGCCTAATGCTTGCATGTTTCCTTAAACGAACAGTTTGATCTAATGAGGTGGTAAACCAATCTCCAAGTCTCTGATCTGCATCAATAATATTGCCATTCACCTCCGGTTTAGATCTCAAAAACAGATGCTTAAATTTTGCAGAATCAAATCTTCACCACCATCACCGAAAAAGGTACATTAACTATCATACTATATAAATTAGAGAACACCAGGTCAAAGAGATTACCTTTCTTATTTGCAAACCCATTGACCATTGGGCAAGATAAATTGCACCTAAATTGGCGTTGAGTATTTGCAAATCTCAATAAAAAGAATTGTTTTAAATTATTGCTGCAGATTCATGTAGTAGGTTAGTTGCTTTGGTACAATAAATATCATTAAAATACATTTTTAAGTCAACCAGGAGTGTACAATTAGCCCTTTTAAGTTCCTCAATGGCTATCACCTCCGGCACATCTTGTAGAAACTAGGTAGAGTGGCCAGGGGGCGATAAACTAGAGCTTCCAAAAGTGTAAAAGTACCATAATACTTAATAGAAAATAATACACTTTTACAATCTGGTAGCTGAAGCAGTGAAATTGCGCAATATAGAACACCATTATAAACTATTGCAATACCCCCATATTTTTTTCCTGGTGGTCATATCTAGCAATGTTGTAGCCTAATGGAATGCCCTGGGTCACATTGGGAGTAGAACTTTCATGCAGCTACGTCTCCGTTAGATACACCACATCAGGTTGTTATTCCATGATGAAGGAAAACAGGTCTAACATGTTGAGCTGAAGATCTACGTTGCATTACCATGATAGAGGGGGCATAATGTATGGATGCCTCTATCCTGTGGTTTTCACTGACTTATGGGCCAACAAATCACTGCACAAACTACCTTTTTAATCTGTATGTAATGTTACAGTAAGCTTCTTTTTTAACCTCCGTATAATGTCTTAATGTAGTGTAACCATCTCATTGCTTATGTAGGACAGTTGATGTCATGCAGACTGCCCTGCCCCATTCGAGTGATGTTTCTACTATGTAAAACTGTGCATAAATAAATAAATTACATTAAACAGAAGTGAATATAAATAAAATGGGGAACCTTTATTTTAACCTCAACTCTAACAAGTGTCCAATATTTAAGTATATTCATATACATTTAATTAAATTGATTTTAATGTAAGAAATATGGAACTCTAAAATCATTGTAAATATATATTTACATTTATACTATATACTTACTAAACTTACAGGTCAAAGTAAAGGTGGTAGGGATAGTGACATAGTCCAAAGTCATGGCAGGGAAATTATGGTAAACTGAAGTAATGATGTCCAAATAATTGTATAACAGCCCACCTGGCTATCAAGTACTGTAGTTACCCACGAACTGTTAACCCAAATCGCTCCTTCTTATTCCAAACACCGCCCACCATTCCTTGGCCCATTTTTTCTCAATTTATATGACTGACTTTAAAGTTTAGATTTATGGGAAACAATGTGGCATAGTTGTAAATTCATGGATTGCATTACTGTTTATTAAAGGCTTACAATAGACAGACTATTTGAGGTATATGAGGTAACAGTATATACATATATGGAGCCTATTGAGCCAAAATTCTAAATTCACTCAAATGAGTAGCATGTCTTCACACACCAAAGAAAAGTCTATTGAAAGGTGCCTATGGTGCTGAGGGGTTGCAAAATCCAATTGTATAGATGGCCTGCGTCATAGTGGAGGTATAGAATCCTTTTGCACATAGATGAAGGCAGCTAAATGTTTTGAATCCTTTTGCAAAATAGTATTTCCGCCCCTTGTAGGATAGACCCACAATGACGTGACTTTGTGGTGTCCCCTTGCAGGGAAGACCTGGGGCACAGTGAGGTGGTAGAATCCTATTGGAGAGATAGTTCAGTGTTGAGCAAAATTGTGGAAGGTGCTTTCACTGCATGATTTTGTGGAGTACTCTTTAGGGATCTTTCTAACCTGTCTTTGTTACATAGGAAGTGTGTGAACGTTTGTCCTTCTGGATATCTGGGTGACAGTACAGCAAGGAGGTGCAGGCGTTGCCACAGAGGATGTGAAACTTGTGTTGGAAGAGGCCACAATCAATGCACATCCTGCAAACGGGGATTCTTCTTCCACCAGGACACACACACTTGTGTGCCGTTGTGCCCTGCAGGCTTCTACTCCAATGAAAGTAAGAATATTTTTCAATGCCATATTGTAAACAAACTTGTCATTACTTGGGGGTTTCTGACACATATGTATGACATCCGAGGACAGCACACACACTATAGAAGAGAAATTCAGCTTCTGAAAGCTCTTCTGTGTTAACATCTATTGTTGCACATCTCGATAATAGGCATGGCTGCTGATCCATTTGAAAACATCTATGCATGCACCAAATGCACAGATAGTGTTAATACATATTTAAATGATGGTGGAAGATGATCTGTACCTCATGATGGCCAAAATGCAGTATGATTTCACAAGATGGATTCTCCTCAGTGTGTCTATGTAGTAGAATAGAAATAATCAAAATGACACAACTAAGTCGTTGGGATGTTCCCATTGGTGGTACACAAAGCTATAATGTTGCAAATAAGTGCTGGAATTAAGCCTAAGACTAAAACCCTGTTCACTGTCTGCCCACACCATATCTGGAAAATGTCTATTCTTATAAGTTTACTGAATAAAGAATCACAATTGTATAAAATACACGGAGGCCAGCATTATGCATAGACTTTTATTTCCTCCCCTCTGAGCAGCTACCATTAAAAGTTCCAATAATAGAAATCATCCTACATCACAAAGTTAAACAGAACTCTCAATTCTATATAAATGTCCTTGAGTTACGTATTCTTCCATTTATGTTTGTCTTCTCTGATCTATCCTTTTCTTCTGATGCATCATATCTTTATCTCCGTACTGATCTGAAAAATATTCAAACACAAGTACACCCTTCTTCTAAAACACACATTGCCAAAACAGTAATTCGGCATAATATTCTTTACATTACACTTTCCATTAAAGTGGATCCCACTTCTCCTTTGCTTACCTGGGAGGGTGTGGTGGGATAATGCTAGACTCTATGTCTTAAAAAAAAATTCAATTCTTTATTCTGTAAACCTATAAGAAGCAACATTTTATGGCAAGAGAGGAGCCTAGCATTATGGATGTTATAAAAAAAATCAAAGCGGAACATGAAACATGATCCATTGGTCTAAAATTGAATATTCTAAATGTTTCTGCATTAGACCAATCTTTTGTCTTCATAATGTTATCCTGCCTTCCCCCTGGCGTAAAGGTTTTTCTTGCCCTTTCCAGGTCTGCTAGAAATTTGGACATATCTATATATGCCTCCTTCATAGCGGGCTTCACCCATCTTGCAATGGTTGTATTTGTGACTGCATGATAAGGTTTAACATACGAAGTTAGTAATTGATCCATTCCTGCACTCTTTTTCTCCAACATTGGACACTCATTCTAACCACACATAACTTGAGCAAATCATCTGAACTGGGATAAAAAAACAAATGTAGACTTGGTTTTAGTTCTTTTAACTATCTTAATCAGAACTCCCATTGGTTGATAATACATGTTCTTCCAAAGCCCACACACCCGACAGCCTTCGAAAGGATATTTAACTCAGCAATGTCGCTAATTTCCATGACAACTCTCTTATACCCAGATACTTATTACTAGGCCAATGCTGGAACAATTTCAACACTAAATCACAAGGAGACTGATACTTCAGTTTCAGTCCTCTCTTCAATCTTATAATTTTCATTAACCTACAAATTGAAGGGCTCCTTCCCCCTGAGATACCTTGAATCAAGGAATGTCCTGCTGCAAATGCTGAGCGATAACAAGTAACTGTTCTGTATTTCAGTCCCTTATGAAATTATTCTGCTAAAACAAATTGAACCTCTATCTCAGCCTCCAGGGGATTCAAGTCCCTTGCCACGTACCAACGTAACCAAACTCTTCATGCTCTTCTGTATCTTTTCTCAGTGCCTGAGACCCAAGACTTGCAGAGCAACCCTGCTGCTGACTCCAAAAGTCCTGTGAATCTTCCTGATTTCCTGAGACTTTCCAAGGTAGAAGGTTGAGCAAACCCGAAAGGACTACCAGATGCTCTCTTTGTTCGACTCCTCTTAGCAATCCCTTCTCGGACCTTATTAAATAAGGACTCCCTATAGCTAACTCCAAAGCAGTTGGAAACCATGCCTGAGTCTTCCAAAAGGGCATCACTAAGACAATCAAACATCTGTTTTTTGCACTGTATCAAAACCCTCTGAATCATAGAGAAAGGGGGAAATGCATACACTCTCATGCCTAAGCAATCTTGCATAAAAGCGTTCACTGCCATTGCTCCCGGATCCGGTCTCCAACTGACATGGGGCCAGATGAAGGTCGCCAATTACCGGTCGGTAACGGCCGATTTCAGCCGTTACCGACCGGTAATTGGTTTTTGAGATGTAGGGGGCCCGAATTTTACTGAATCTGTAAATTTACCGATTCGGTACATTTACAGATTCGGTAAAATACCGACTCGGTATATTTACCGAATCGGTAATTCCAGATGTAGGTGGAACTTAAAATAGTGCCACAGGCCCTTAAGAATTTGTTATTTACCAGGCCCATAGGAATCAATGTCAATTACCGAATCGGTAAATACCGATTCGGTAATTACCGAATCTTACCGATTCGGTAATTGATTCAGTAAATATACCTACATCCCGATTGCCAGTTCTTAAATAACGAATCGGTATGATTCGGTATTTAAGAATCGGTAATCGGGGATTACCTACATCTGGCCCATAGTTTGGTAATTGGAAGGTCAGCCTGAATGAGAAGAGGTCCATATCCAGCGGACCCAAAAGATTCGGAATTTTCTGGAAAAGACTGACTTCTAATTTCCAAATGCTGAATTCTGTCTGGTTCCTCGAATACCAATCCTCCACCACATTGTACATTCCCAGAAAATACTCTGCTCTCATACCAATCTTGGGTTCCAGAAAAAAATCCCACATTTAGTTGCTAAGTCTGCCCACCTCTTTGATCTGCCCCCTCCTAGCTTGTTGATAAACGTCACCTCTATCACATTGTCCATTTTCAACAAGACTGATATTCCTTGCTACTGTTTGATTCTTTGCAGGGCAAAAATACCTGCTTTTAACTCTAGACAATTTATATGTTCTTTCCTCTTTAATATATTCCAAATGCCACCTGTCTCCTGATCTGAGCAAATTACCATCATACAGACATACTGGCATCTGTTTCTAGAACAATGTCTGGCTTTTTTTTTCCAGCCACCAACTCTAGTCTTCCTTTGCTTTGGTATTCAGTTTCACACTGTCCCCATACCATAAAACTCCTGCCAAAGCAGCTCTGTTTAACCACTGTAAAGCCCTAAAATGTAAGGAGCCTTTGGAATACTGCTTGAATTGATGACAACAGATGTCCAATGTATGTCCTCTTTCCTCATCACTTTCCTTTCCTTATCTCCTACTTTATTTTTTTTATTTTCCTTAGCTAAAGTTGCAACTGGCTCTTCAGTGTGTCTTCTACAAAACCAAATAACTCCAACATCTGACTTAGAATAAACACAGACTTCTCTCAATTGACTATGAATCCTAGTGATTCCAGAAGGCCGCTTACCATCATCAGCTGCTCCCTCATCTCTTCTTCGTTTTGACTCATTATCAAAATATCATCCTGATGTATGATTAATCTCACACCTCTTTGTGTCAAATAACCTACCATTGGTCTCCATATCTTTGTAAAACACCAATGGGCCGATGATAGGCCAAAAGGTAAATATTGAAACTGGTACAGCTGACCTTTCCATCTGAATTGTAACAGCCTTTGACTTTTCAGATGAATTGGGATTGCAAAATATGCCCCTTTGAGATCTAACTTGACCAGCCAATCCCCTTCTAACAGCATGTATCTCAGTAGATGGATACCCTCCATCTTGAAATGACTGTAAGTTACATATTGGTTCAATGCTCTCAAATTCATCACAGGGCTTCACAATTTTTCTTTCTTTTCCACACCAAAAAAATATTGACAAATCCATGTCCTTGTCTACTTTCACCATAGCATTTTTCCCAGCATCTGTTCCACCGCCTGTGGTACAATCGCCTCTAGATCCTCCTGAAAACTCAACTCTCTTGATTCTCGTGAAATGGTTCCATATCCAAATCTATCATATAACCATTGAAATGACCCATACATTGTTGGTTATCCTTCCCCACTGTTTAATAAACAGTTTTAACCTTCCTTCAACCCATTCTAGGCTAGAGCTAAATATTTTCTTCATACTCACCTTAACCTGAAGCTGTTCTCTGGCCTTGACCTCTGGACCTTGATGCTCTAGGTCTATTTGCTCTTACCCTCTAGGGGTAGAAGCCAGGTGATTGTCTGTAGTAGTTACCTCCTTGGTAAGTGCTGTTTTTGAGTTCTGGAGTGGTGGTACTTATTCCGGGCCCGACCTTAAAGACTGCTTGCTCCCTGAGAACATTCTTCTCATAGAATACTGTGCCTTGTCCAGACTAGTAAAAGTTCTGACATACTTTCTGATATTCTTAATCATGCTGTTCCCAAATAAGAGACCCTTTGCCTCATCAGTGGTCTATTTCACACTAAAATCTGCCAATTTCGGAGTGATCCCCATTAGGATTGTTTTTCACCTTTCGGCCAATAAACCCGCATTGACAATCCCTAAGAAGCATTTTGCCCTTTGCCACTATCCATGTAAACAATGGATATTCACATCCGCCCCTTTATTATAGGCCTCTTCCACCTGATCAAAAATCCTTGCCACTGGTCCAAGAATATGGCAAGATATAAGGGACTTTTCTAACCCTTTCCTCAGGTCCTTGCCCAATTTAAATAGTGTTCAAATCAGGATCAATGTCAGAAGTCATGGTAACCATTTAACCAATTATAGGGCGTGAGCATTCCGCTCATAAAACATTCCTCTTTTCCTTGTTATTGGCCTTCTTATCCACATCTTGATATAGTTAGCTATGTGGTCCAAAGGTCACCCATGTTTACTTCTAGGGTGTTTTATTTCCCTATGATAAAAACGCTTTTCATCCAAATGGTCCAACACCATATTCCTTCTCTTCCCTTTTTTAAGTATTCATCTAACTCATCCTCCTCACCATCCTGATTGTCCAAATCCAATATGTATTCATCATAATTTTGAGGTTCATCTTCCTGATCAAGCTCATCCAGCTTATCTCCTTCTATTGCAGTGCTAGACTGCCCATCTCTTGTCACTTTAGACACAAATTCTCTTTGAGCCTCTAGGGACTCCTCTCCTGTAATTACTTGCCTTGTGCTTTCTCTTTTTAACACATTTTCCACCTGCACCCTATGGCTTTCTTCCTCTCCATCAGATATGGAGAAATACTCCTCCTCTTGACTCCTACCTACTTTCTTTCATTTTAATGCTTCTTAAACAGTGTCCTTCACTGCCTCCTGCAGTTCCTGTTAATTTATTTTGTGTATCAATTCCCCCTGAGAAGTCTGCACAAACTCCTTATCAGCCAAAGTGAAACAAGCTCACACTCTCAGACAAAAGATTATTCCACTGTTGCCTAAGGAGACACTACTCCCATAGACTTCCTTATACCGTCTTACTTTAATGTGGAGAAGATGATCAATCAACAACTGACAGATTATCTAGAACAAAACCAATTACTGGACCCTGCTCAATTGGGCTTTCGAGTGGGTCACAACACGGAGGTGGCCCTGATCGAAGTCACTGACAGTGTTAGGATGTCCTTAGACAGAGGGACCCCCACTATGTTGGTGCTCCTTGATCTCTCAGCGGCCTTCGACACCATCTTGCATAACATCCTGCTTTGCAGACTACAGGAGATTGGTGTTGGAGGTCTAGCTTTGGCTTGGCTGCAAAGCTTCCTGGCAAATAGATCACAATGTGTCAAGCTAGACTCATATGTGTTAGCAACCACCCCACTTGACAAGGGTGCGCCTCAGGGGTCCATCTTAACCCCTACTCTGTTCAACATATATGTGGCCCCTTGGTACGCCATTATAAGAGCTAGAGGCTTAGAGACAATATCGTATGCGGATGACATACAGGTGATCATCCCATTCTAATCAGATCCTTCTGTCACCAGGGCCAAGTTTAAGATCTGTATGTTGAACATAGCGGCCTGGATAGGGGATAATTTCCTGCAGCTTAACTCCAATAAAACGGAGGTTCTCCTGTTCGGGAAGGCGGAGGAACTGTGGACGTCAGATTGGTGGCCCACTGAACTGGGGGAATCTCCTTCCCCCACAAAGCAGGTCAGGAATATGGGAGTTCTGTTAGACAACAAACTATCGTCTGTAGATCATGTAAAAGCACTTTCAGGCACCTGTTTCGGAATCCTGAAAATGCTAAGAAAGGTATTTCCTTGGATCCCCTTGGGTGCAAGAAAGATCCTGATTCAGGAGCGTATTGTGAGAAGGCTGGACTATTGCAATGCCCTACTGGTAGGAGCCAGAGAAGAGCTTTTCTCTAGGCTCCAATTACTGCAAAACATTGCTGCAAGAATGGCCTTGAATAAACCTAGACGTTCCACTTCCCAACCTTGCTGCAAGCCTTACACTGGCTGCCCATCAGAAAAAGAGCAGTATAAGATGAGGCCTTACGTGCCCAGTCACCTTCTGAGGTCAAGCAGTCAAAACCTTTTAGTTCCATGTAAGATCAAAAAATCTAGATTGGGAGGGCGTGCATTTTCCTATCTTGCCTTCTTTAACTGGAATAGGTTACCAGGAGAGATACGCCGCTGTACCTCTCTGGGACACTTCAAGAAATGCCCTGGTTATTTTAGGGGGTCTGTGTTGGCCGTGGTTCCTGCTAGTGTTATGCCAAGGCATCGAGAGATCCCCTTGGGGATGATTCGTTGCGCTATAGAAGTGTTAAATAAATAAATAAATGTTTCTTTTAAAAATATATATATACTAGCAGCCCGTCCCGACGTTGTCCGGGAGCAATTAGGCTTCAGGGCCCCCGCCCGCTCCGACGTTGTCCGTGGGTCCCCCGGAGCCTTCCTCCATATATTGCAGTATTATACCTCTATGTTTACTTTGTACGCTTTTGTAACCTGCACACGACACTTTTTCCTCCTATACCTCTATGTTATTTTCTACGCTTTTGTAACCTGCACACGTAACTTTTTCCTCCTGTAATGCACCGTTTGGCTCACTTTTGTAATGCTCCGTTTGCTTCCTCTTGCTACCTGCACACGTCACTTTTTCCTCCTATACCTCTATGTTTACTTTCTACGCTTTTGTAACCTGCACACGTCACTTTTTCCTCCTGTAATGCACCATTTGGATCACTTTTGTAATGCTCCGTTTGCTTCCTCTTGCTCACGATGTACGCTTTTATAACCTGCACACGTAACTTTTTCCTCCTGTAATGCACCGTTTAGCTCACTTTTGTAATGATCCGTTTGCTTCCTCTTGCTCACGATTGTCATTTTTACTTCATTTTTCCACCATTCACCGCTCCTAACTAAAACCTACCTCATCTGCCGCTCACCCCTCCTCCCCGCCTGTCCGCCGCTCCTCAACACCTGTCCGCTGCTCCTCACCGCCTGTACGCCGCTCCTCCACGCGCCATGTCCGCCAGTCCTCCTCGCGCTCCTGGACGCCGCTCCTCCCCGCGCTCCTCACGTCAGAACTCACGTCGCGGACGGCGCTTCTTCCAAGGGACTACTTTTTTTCTGTACATTTTTTAAATAACGTATATTTATATAGCCTATGTCCATCTGCACACCCTGACGATTACAACGATGTATCAGGTGTGTGGATTGGCGCTGTGGTTCCCGAGTTTACCCGCCTCAAAGGTTCAAAGTTCTTCCTTTATAATAGTAGTATAGATATTCCCTTCACAATGCTGTTTTTCTTTAAAACCTGCTCCATGACTTTCCTTTCATCAAAGACAGACCTCTGGCAGTGTGCATTGCCCAGCAACGACAGCTGATTAGGACACGCAAGCTTAGCTCGTACGCGTACACCAAAACATGCGGAACAATCCACTTATCTTTTCAAAATAGCGTGCTTCACTTCTATGTCTCATCGCTGTCTATTCAATGCGTGAGCCACACCTAAGCTCAAAGCACATCGCGTAGACTGGAACACCGCTGCGCTCACCGCATCTGAAGAAGAAATGGCCTCGTGCGGAGAAGTGATCAGCTGTTTGATAGGGGCTCAAATAATACTGTGTTTCAGCACCGTTTTCGGCAAATTTTACCTGATGATTAAACACTTTTCACTGATAATGCCTTTTTTAACCTGAGAACAACAACTAGGCACTGTTCAAAATTAAGCAAGCATCGCTTACTTCCATAAAATAAAAATTTATATCAGAAATCTAACCCCCAACCCCATAAAGTGTGTTAAGTACAGTAAGAACCAAAACCATCATCAAACTCTGTATTAAGTACAATCTACACAAAAAACAGTCACATTTAACAATAATACAGTAAGCTCTGAATAATCTGCTGAGAAGCAGCAAACAAAAGAGGAAGAATATGGAACCCAAGGAGATTTATGGAGTTGAGAATTCTGCTTTACTTTGTGATGTAGTTTGAGTACTATTGTTGGAACATCATTGCAGCTCAGAAGGGAATACATAGAAGCCTATGCATAATGATAGCCTCCTTGCTTGCGCTAAAATGTGCATTTACCGCACATGGACACCTACTATGGTGCTCACCAACTGTCACAACTGGCTTATTTTCTACCACAAATGGAACACCTTCCTTTTTAGGTTAATCATGTAGGAGAACTGTTACAATGTGCCTGATCCTTAGCTCCATTGTACAAGTTTGAATCCCTTTCATCTGATGTATGGCACCCTGTACTTTGGAGATGTTATATCTTACCCATAGCAAAATTGCTCAGCACTTAAGCACCAATATGGTACAATAAAGGTATCAACACTATTGGACGGAGAAGGACGATTAGGGGATTATGCGACTTTAACAACTATTTTTAGATGCCTCAGTCAAATCTTTTCACTCCCTGTGTACTTCACATGGTTTAGGCGCCTGTGGCAATATTAATATACTATTGCATTCTATAAGGAGGCATATAGATCCCTTCTTGATCGTACTAAAGACATCCTCCATCATATATAGGGAGATTTCAGCAGGGTATTATCATGGCAATATGGTGTATTTATTGAAAACCTTTTATTAAGACATTTGAATCCACTGCTAGACAGTTTTGGCAAACCACATTCCAGCACACCTACTCATCAGAGGAGTGGGTGTCCCTACTCTTATCCCATGGTGAATACCACAAAGAAATTAAACTCAACTTCTGGTATTTTTAATCATTTCACAAGTATTCCTATATGTTGCCAATTCTATTGTGATGTACTCCATATTTTGTGGAGCTGTATGGTCATAGAATCATACTGGACCAATATCTGAGCCACGATTTATTGAATTAGGAGACCACTTATTCTCCCTTGTGTGCCTTTGGGTCTCCTACATGACATAGTAAATATCAAAGGTATGTGCAGTCTTGGACACAGATTGTTAGACTTGTCAGCCTTAGGGTGGTCTTCCCCTAAAACATTTGCCTTAGGGCTCTGTGCTCTTTACCACTGCTCCTTTGAACATGGTAAAATTGATTTGCACCCAATTGCCTAATTTAATTTACTTGTACATCCGTAGTAAAGTATTACCACGCATACCCAGGGCCTGTAAATTACATGCTACTGGGCCCTGCTGCACATATTGTGACATCCACTTAAGTAGTCCTTTTAAACATGTATCAGGTCTGCCATTTCAGCCTGTGTGCACAGTTTTAAGCTCTCATTTCCACTTAGAAAAAAATTAATCTTTTGCCGGGCATAAACCTTACTTTTTAATACATATAAGTCAGCCTAAGGTAGGCACTACACAGTCCAGAGTGCAGGGTGCAGTGTATATAAAAGTTGGACATGTACTTCTAACTTTGTATGTTCTGGTAGTAAAAACTCCTAAATATGTTTTTTCACTACTGTAAGGCCGCCTCACCAGAGGATAACATTGAGTTGCCTTATTACATATAATAAGTGCTAACGTTTGATTGCATGTTTGGTATCTGAGAAATTGTAAATAAAAATCCTATTTAATGGTAAAGTCGGATTTTAAGTTACATTTTGGAAATGATAATAAATTTGGCCTTTTCCTGCCCTAACTATTTCGTGCATGCAGCTTGTTCTTGGTTTGCATGACTGGGTGTAGTTGACAACCATACATTGCATTGTCCTCCCAGACAGCCACACAATAAAGAGATTAGGTGTGCCTGTGTGGGTCATCAACTGATAGGATGGGGACAGAGCTGGGCACAGCCCCACTTGCAACTGAATAGCCTGTGCACTGCCTTTACACAAAAAGACTTGCCACCACTGCATTGTTCATGCAGCCAGATCGGAGCCAGGGCAAGTGAGGCAGAGAACTTCACTGAATTCTCTAAAAACTTCTACTTCAAACTGGGTACCAGATGTACGTTTTGGACACAAGACCCAACTCTTCAGAACACTCCTGCACCTGTGGATACTACAGAAGAAGGACTGCTGTGCTGTTTTGCAGCCAGAAGGACTGCCTTTCTGCTGCTCAGCTGCCCTGCTTGGGGAGAAGACTGGACCTTGACTCTTCATCCCAGGCAGAAGTGACTCCACTTCTCACCTCTACTTTTGCGATACAGGGACATAGCAAGCTCCAGAGGCTCTCTGCAACTGCCCAGCTTACATGCTGCCTGGACCTGCAACTGAATCTTCTTGGCACTGCTGGCCTTTGCTGTAGTGACTTCCTGAATCCCAAGTGGTGCATTTCAGGTCCAGGATCCATGATGTGACTCCAGATGAACTCTCCCAACATTTTAGGCTCTTCAGGAATGCCAACTAACCTGTTTATACCAAGATCTTGCAGGCCGCACCGCCTGTCAATACGAAGTTCTACAGCGACTGCCAGTGACACCCAGCAGTGCTAGATCTGCACTTTGCTCTACAGCATCGACAGCTTGTGAAGACAACCAGCGCAAATCTCCAGCATGATCATCCAGGATGCCCAACAGTATCTTCACGCGACAACGACAAACATCTGTGACATCTGGCCTGCTCTGTGTGCTGCATCTTGGAAAATCTAAGTCACTTGCCCTGCTCCTCACGGCCCCTTCCACCACAAAAAGAACTCTTTGTCCTGAACTTAGGTGGTAACTCTTTCAGCAGAACTAACCTGGTGCCTGTATCCAGACTGTGCTCCATCTTTATCAGCTTGACTTTGTGACTTTCACGTGATCTTGCACGGCCAGATAGCAATGAGTGGTGCTTTGGGCTTTTACACACTTTACTTACCTGAAATCTTGAAAATCGTGTATCTTCATTTCTCCTGATTGGATTTTTGTTGTTGCTTTGGTGTAAAATAATTTATTACATTTTATTTTTTATTTTTTAATCAGTTTTTTCTTGTGTTGTGTTTTTACTTTATTTCTGCTTGAAGCACTGCATAAATACACTGTCTCTAAGTTAAGACTGACTGCTTTTGTGCCAATCCACCAGAGGGTTAAGTACAGGCTAATTTAGGGTTTGCTTATTTTTCACCCTGGCAGAGATTGTGGTTCCTGCTTGAGTAGAGTTTCGCCTCCTCAATCAGTAACCCAGTCTACAACACAGATTGATTTTAGCTGCCGTAGCCACAACCTTATACTGAAACACTGGAGAACAGTTCCTAGCCAGTGTGAATGATTGGCCAAGTTAATGATAGTAGCCTCTTGTAAGTTATCTACAGGGTTCATTACAAAATGAAAATCTATAACTAAATATGGCAACCCTTGCTCCAATAAAACCTAGACATACAGACATCCAAATAGAGCATGTAGCCATATGCTCAATATAGTGCTATAATGTTCTCATGCTACGTGCCTCACCTACTAAATGCAGGGTAATTGGGTTTTACAAATTTGACTGGTCTTTTGATCACAACCCATTCTTGGAAACCACTTACGCTGATAGACTGATACGTGTGAACATATACCCCCCAGTGTATCCCTTCCATACCCCTTCCATATATGTTGCTGTTATTAACTGTTGAAGACAGATGTTCCTTGTAAGTACCAATTTCACCATTTGGTTATGAAATTATTGACATCTTGTATTTATGACGATACCTTATCTCTCTCCTTGATTTTCCCCACCTCTTGTGAGAAGGTAGCTCCACAAGGCTGAATGACTCACCTTTCATTTTTGGCATTATATTTAGGGAAATGTTTTTGTAATTTAATGGCTATGTATGTACTTTTTCTGTGTATGTGATTTACAGTTTGCATACTATTCCTATATGAATTCTTAGACATATACATTTTTATTGAATTTCAAAAGTAATATATAAAATTATTGCAAAAAATATACTGTTATCACATCTTGAGCATTAGAATCATTTTTCAAGAGTGAATACTTTAAATATGGAGTTCTAACTAGGTGTAGTTATTATGGATGTACAGTGAATGCGACAAAGAATGGCAGGCAAACTATTTGGCTATCTGAATATTTATTAAAAGAAAACATAGACCCCTTGACATAATATAAAGATACCATTGCACTCAAAAGATAACTCTGATAAATCAGAGTCCTCTAAGTAGAGTTCATAGAAAATCCTGTTCAAAGGATTTATAAAGTCGCAGAAATTTCAGTATTCCATTGTGAATGTGTCATCATAACAACAGCCGACATATGTTTCATCATGACAAGGCTACTGGTGTCAAGATGAATGGCAAGACTCAATTAGTTGTATGACAGGATCCTGTGTAAAACCGTCATTAAACGCCCAAGCAATAAAGTAGGAATGCTCATAGCAGTGTGAACATGGCATCCTCTTTCAAAAACCCCCAAGACATCAATATAATCCAAAAGAAGATAACAAAATGAATATAGGTAAGTATGAACAAAACAATACAAGAGGTGTCGCTTAAGTTCTCTAGTCTTCTCCCCCTGTGTGAATCTTCAGGCACCGCACCACCTTGTGAGACCCCTGAAACTTATCAGGAACTTCTCACTGCCTCTGCTGTCTTACCCCTTCCGTGCTCATGACGAGCTCAGCTCGTCATGAGGCACGGTGCTCGTGTGCTCATGATGAGCTGAGCTTGTCATGACCACACCCATTTACATTAAGGTCCAGCACAGCAGAATAATCTACCAAGCAGCCAAGGTGTTAATGCAAATCTAACTGCTCAGCCATTTGCCTGTCTTCAAGGAATACCAGGAACTGACATTGGATCCATGACTATACGTCACTTCATTAATTGACAAGCGGTAGCATAGCAACTTTATTTGTAGATGTAGGAGCTTACTTAGGCCGATTACCTTTTAATTATTTTGTGTACCACATTGGACCACCAGAATATTTGTATTCTTTGCGATTTTACATGGAGGAGATACTTGAAGACCCTTATCCCACGCCGGCTAATCAATGCGGTCACTTATCACCAGATCGACATGGGGTGGAAGACTAAAGACCTTAAGCGACACCTCTTGTGTTATTTTGTTCATACCTACTGTTAGAAATGGGGTCTCAAGATTGGCACAGAGTAGTCAGGCAAAACTAAAAATGCATTATGTAAAGTATTTGTGTGCACACACACATTAACAGAGTGAAAACACCATAAAAGTACTCCACACCAGTTTGGAACAATAGCCAATATTTATCTGAGTAAAACAAGACCAGTACAACAAAAATCCACCTTACACAAGTTAAGATATTAATTTTTTAAGATTAAATCAAAATGCAGTGCTTTGAAGTCTATAGCTCCAACTGGGTCTTTCTGGTCGTGCTTGGGCAAGACAAATCCAAATGTTCAGCCTGACCGCGATGGAGTGCGGGCTGGTTACAGAAGTCACACACATCCCCTTACAGTACCTTGGATGTGTCACAAACCAAAGATGATGCGTCGTACAGAGGAGGAGTTGCGGATGCAAGTAATTCATTGGTTCCTGAAGGCAGTGCAAGGTCGTTGATACTTTGGCGCTCATGGATGATATTATGTGCAGAGGAGGTGATGCATCAGTTGCTGGTGTGAAACCTTAATTCCTGAAGGCGATGTGTTCAAGGGTGCGGTGTGTTTCCTCGGCGTTAAAGTCAAACCTCTTGGCTGAAGGTGAGGCGTCAGTTGGAAGCCGCGCAGGGCCGGACCGGAAGTGCATAGGAGTTGGGACAGTGCACCACGGACATCGATGGTGCGGTTCTTCGGAGGCGCTACATTGAAATTAACCCTGGGCGTAGTTCGCGAAGGAGCGCTACGTGTAGCTACGCGAAGTGCACTTCGCACTACGCGAGGTACGCGTAGCACTACGCAATCTGCGTAGTAGTCTGTTCGCACTGTGCAAGATGCCGTTTTCAATGATTGCATAGTGCGGACAAGCATCCGGTACTGTGCAATCATTGAAAACGGCATCTTGCACAGTGCGAGCCGTAGTTTTCTGCAGCTCAAGTAGATTTTTACTCGAGCTGCAGTTTTCTCAACGCGGACTGGTAGTTTCTCACCGTGTGCGGTCGCGAGCATATGCGACCACTCGCAATGAGAAACTTGACCTCCCTGTGTTGAGAATCTTGCCGGGAGGTTTATTTTCCACAATCTTGATCGGCAACTTGATGTTGCTGATCCCGAAACGAGGAAAAAGTCTTGCCGGGATGTCATTTTGCTTGCTCGCGGTCGCCAACTTGACGTTGAGGACCGCGAGCAAGCAAAAAATTACTGCTGCACTATGCTACGCGTGTTTCCACTGCGCTATGTGCAATTCGCATAAGTGCGAAGTAGCGGAAACGTCGCAAACTACTCGAGCATAGCGTAGTGCTTTGCCCAGGGTCAATTGAAAGTTGAGGTTGTCGCATTGCACAATTGGCGAGTGGTATCCACAACTTCAGTGCAGGCAGGAGCGATACATCGGTTTTGCAGGGATGCACCGGTTCAGAAATGACGCTATGGGTCGATGCGTTGTTTTCTTGGTTGCAGCACAAAGTTCACCTCCAAGGGCCCAGGGCTGGATTTGGTGCCACTTGGCAGGTCAGGACTCACAGCAGAGGAGCCCATGTGCTGGTAGCAAGATGCAGCTGAAGTCTTTAATGTTCCTGAGACTTCAGCAACAGGAGGCAAGCTCAGTCAAGCCCTTGTATAACTTTAGAAATCAAAATATAGAGAGTAAAGTCCAGTCCTCTCACTCCCAGGCAAGAAGCAGCAGGCCAGCACAGCAAAGTTATCAGCAAAGTGGCAGTCCCTCCTGGCATCCCAACAGCTCTTCTACCTGGCAGAATATCCTCAGTCCAAAAGTATTCTGAGTATATGGTGTCAGAGGTCCAGTACTCATACCCATTTTAGCCTTTGAAGTAGGTAGACTTCAAAGATAGGTCTTTATAGTGCCAAGACCCGTCCCTTCCTGGCCCTCGCTCCAGACACACAACATGGTGTTATGTAGTTCTATTCATGTGCAAGTGTCAACTCCTCTAACCGCTCTAGCTCAGGAAGACCCATCAGCCTGGTGATGGGCCATCAGGATATGCAGGGCGGACCACAGCTCCCTTTGTGTGTGACTGTCTAGAGTGAATTTACAAAGCCCAGATGTCACCCTGACCTAGACGTGTATTCTAGGGACAGGTAGAGGCTCAGAACTTTCTAAAAGAAAAGCAAAAAAACTAGGCCTGACAGTCAGACAGAATGCGCAAAACCTTAATGCACTCAACTAAGTGTTAGATAAATGTTAAACTAAAAGTACATTCATTCATTATTTTAAATTGCATGCAAATTTTCCTTTGTGGAAGAACATCATCTTTTCAAAGTTTCCCAGATGTTATGACATCAACAAGTTTCTCTCGTCATGCTTCTTGTTTATTCAACCATAGTTTCAAAATAGTTCCTGAAAATCCGAAACTTAAATGAACAAATCAGACGTGGATTACATCAGTCCCAATGCATTTCTGGTGTAAAAATTCACCCTTCGTCAGGGGGGCAGGTACGATGGGTGAGCAGAATAAAAGATTTGATGTAGAGAGAGACACTTCTCTTTTTGCCAATCCAGATGTTTAAGTTCATCAGAAGAAAGTTCAAATTTGCGAATTTTATAGATAGAGCTAGCTGGGACATTTTGTGCATATTGAAGTGTGAGTATATTTTTTCGTGGGAACTATGATAAGTTCAGTGAGAAGGAGTATATGCCAGGGCCAATCAAGGGGTGAACGATATGTGTGTGTTTGAGAGATGGCGAATTAAGCTGGATTGAATAGGATATAAACTGTACCTGCTTCACCTAAGGGATACCTACACAGGTGAAATGAAAGAAGAGCAGAGGGAGGTCAACAAAATTGAAAACTTTCTTCTGCTACTTCAGTGCCAGGAAGCGTAGAATAACTTGGCAATTTAATCTACAGGTAGGATTGCTATTATAAGGTGACTCGAACTTAATATTGAAATGTCAGGAAAAATTCTCTTTTTTTACGGAAGAGGCCTTTTATCTCCTGGCTCTCGGCTGTTTCTAATGCTGCACGCATCAAAGCGTCGCGCCTCGTCTCCTTGCAGCCCCCTCTAGGTTCTTTTAATGCCCTGACGTCATGCTAAGATCTTTTTTTTGTTTTAAAAGGTCACAAGCTCTGCTTGAAATGCCACGAAACCTGTAAGAAATGTGTTGGCGACTGGGACACCTGCACCGTGTGCCGGGATGGATTCAGGTAAGACAGGGGCTCCGTTCATTTCCACACTCCTTGTTTCTATCAGTATGGAGGAGCCCGTTGAATCGCCTTGGAGACGCGTGCTGATAGCGCCGCTCGCTCTCTAGAAAGGTTAACGCTAGAAATTATACCAATTTGCATACAAATCTTGACATTCGGCTGGCAGTGTATTTGGTGAAGTAATTCTCCCATTGAAAGGTTACCGGCACATCATTTCAGAAGGGTAAGCAGGAATGTAAATGGATTCTGTTAATATGTAGAATGCTTGGCATAGGGATTTCTGTTTAAATAAATTATGTCCACAGCCTACTACAGTTAGGGCTTTAAGTGGGCCGGGTCCTCCCGTTGCTCAGCATCGGCAGTTGTGAAAAGCAGGTGCCGAGATGGGTCCCTATCGGGCTCTCCATTTTTGTCCTCACTCTCAGGGTGAAAAAGCATAATCTTAACACCCTTCACTGCTTTTGATGTAACTTTAAAAAAACGTGTTATCGTTCTTTCACAGTCTTATGATTTCAGAATGGAAGCATTTTCAATATTATATACAACGAAGCCATAGTTGTTGCCTATTTATCTTATGCATCTAACAACCATTGACAAAGCCAGTAGTCCTGGCTTGTTTTAGGTGTAATGTTACTTGCCTTCACTCACGATCTCTCCATCCTAAGCTCTACTCTTGACTCCATTCAAATTGGATGTTAACTCATCAAATGATTCGCAATCCCTCTAAAATTGAATTCCTCCTCCTCTCCTCCTCACTTTATCCTTCCCCGGTTCAATCATGGATGGATCAGATGAATCTACTTAACAGTAAACCCATCATTGTCGACAGCGCAAAATCCCTTGGTGGCATACTCGACACAAAACTCAATCTACTCTCCCACATTAATTCCATTGCAAAGTCTGCTCGATACCAACTGCGCCTTCTATGGGGGATTTGTCGCTTCTTCCCGGAGCATGACCTTAAGACCCTGGTCCAATCGCTGGTTCTCTCCAGACTGGACTACTGCAACTCTCTTCTTACTGGCCTCCCCAAATCCCACCTGTCCCCCCTTAAATCTGCTCTCCATTCAGCAGCTTGTTTCATATATGAGGCCAAAAGAAGCGACCACATCACACCCATTTTATCCACCCTCCGTTGGCTTCCCATCGAGGCAACGTCTATCTACAAGACTGCCTGTATCACCCACAAAGCCTTGCCCTCCTCCTCTCCTCGCTACCTGACAAATAAACTGAAACTCTCTGGAGGCTCTAGACCATCACATAATGCGGAAAACCTATTGCTTGAACCTCCCACTTTCAAGAAGGAAAGGTCGATGGCCCAATCGTTTTCAGGCAACGCAGTAGAATCTGGAACTCACTTCCACCTCAGCTCCGGACCTCCTCCTCTTCCCAGGCCTTCAAAACTGACCTCAAAGCTCTCCTCCTTCAAAGACACTTCCAAACCTAATTCACACCCTCTCTATTATCTGAAGGAAGTCCCTCCTTTATAGGAAATTCTGTTCTACATGACTAGAAGTGCCTTCCCACTGTGTTGTGTTCTTGTGGTTTGAGAGTCTGCCATTTATTGCAGTATTATACTTCTACTTGTATTGTGTACTCCTTTGTAACATGCACACGTCACTTTCCCTCTTGGAATGTATCGTTTGCTACCTCTTGTATTTTATTTGCTTTTGATACTTGCACAATTGCCACCATTGCCTCATGTAACGTAACGTTTGTTCTTGTGTTTTGAGTATCTGCCATGTAGTGCAGTAATATACCTCTATTTGTACTTTGTACACTTTTGTAACATACACACATGTCACTTTTTAGGTCTCACTGAAGCAATGCGTAAGCATTGTTCGGCGAGATTCTAGTAAGCGGTCTGAAAAGTCTACCTAGCTGGGCATTAGACACAGTTCATGTGAGAAAGGCGCGTGCACAACGCCAGCCACATCACACACCACCATTTGTCTGTGCCTCGGCATCAGACTTCAAAGGCTGCCGCTCCCCCCCCAATCAGACTTCAAAGGCTGGCGCTCCCACACCCCCGCATCAAACTTGAAAGGAATGCACTCCCCCGCTATCTTGAATGTGGATGCCTGGGCACTCCTTTTTACATCTCACACCCCTGCCTGGATTTTTTGACTGTTTAATTTTTGATGCCCTACCCACACAGTTGCCTGCATTGCTCTCCTGGCAGATCACTCCCAGTAGTTTCCCTCAGCCTGCATTTTCTTCCAACCAAAAACAACTTCCATTGCTCCACCGTTCGTTCCCTTGCATTGTTTTTTTATTTGCGTTCTTTCTCTTTGGAGGTCCCGGCAGCTGTCATTTGCTGCCATGCTGCTCTTTTTATGGAGTCGCTTTTGTGCGATTCTCTCCCCCATGCTCTGAGTGGCTCTTTCTCGCCCGTTTGCTTTCCCGCCGTACTTTGTTTTGCTCTCGCCCATGTGCTTCTCCTTTCAACTCATGTTGTTCTTTGCTTTGTGCATGTGCCTCCTCCTCCTGCCCTCCCTGTTGCTCTTCCTTCTTGTCTTTCTTTCCCTTCCTTTGCTCACCCGCCAACCGGTTTGCCCCCTACCCCTATAAGCAATGCAAGTTTCTAGGCTTTTTTAGGAGTGTCCTGCAGTAAATTGCTTCCTGAACTTCCATTTTACTAACACAACTGCTTTCAATGTACTTCATTTTCAATTTGTTTTACATTTCCACTCCATTTCGGATTGGTAAATAAAATAAAATGGTGCATTTGTGTGCCTAAACAATTATGCACCTGTACTTACAATATGAAAGTGGCCCCATCATCTCGTCTTTTGTCCCTTTTTTCATGCAGTACAGTAGCAGGTGAGACCTCTTGACTTTGCCAATGTATCAGCACCGCTATGTCACGTTAATGAATGGGCATGCTTAGTGACATATGCACATGCATATGTCATCAGGGCTGGCCATTGTAGTATCATGACGCATCCATGTGTGTGTCAAGAGGCATATGCGTGTGCAAGTCATAGCTCTTTGTTTTATTTCTTTTTTTTTTAATTGCTTCTTGTTTAGACTTAACAGTAGGGGCAAAAGAAATGGCAGAGCCAATATACACAAAGTATACATTGGGGGTCGCTAGAGACATTTTGTAACACGCCTGTCAGTGAATACTCACTCTAATTGCTTTCAGGTTATCACCAAAGTATTTCTGTAAATGAACATGTTCCAGAGCAATAAATGGTACAAAGTTGGAAACTTGGAAACTAAATGTGCTGCGATGCATTTCTCAAAGTAGGCTGTCATCGCTGTAAATGAAAACGAGTTTAACTGGCATTAGCAAATTCTGCCTGGTTAACTGCAGTTTTTGAAATCTTGGCGAGTTTAACTAAAGTTTTCAAAATCTTGGCGACCCACCTCGCAGCCAAAGATCATGCAACCTTTACTAGGAACACACCCTCTCACCCTCACACACCCTCTAACCCTCACACCCTGACTCTCCCTCACCCTCACACCCCCTCACCCTCACTCTCACCCCCTCACCCTCACTCTCACCCCCTCACCCTCACACCCCCTCACCCCCTCACACCCCTCACACCCTCACACCCCCTCACACCCTCACCCTCACACACCACCTCACACACCCTCTCACCATCACACCCCCTCACCCTCACACCCCCTCACCCTCACCCTGACACACCCTCACTCCCGTCACCCTCACTCCCGTCACCCTCACCCCTGTCACCCTCACCCTCACACCCGCTCACCCTCACACACCCTCACCCTCACACACCCTCACCCTCACACACCCTCACCCTCACACCCCCTCAACCTCACACCCCCTCACCCTCACTTCTTCTCACTCCTTCTCACCCTCACCCTCACACAGCACCTCACCACCTCACCTTCACAACCCCTCACCCTCACACCCCCTCACACCCTCACACACCCTCACACCCCTCACTCTCACACCCACACCGCCTGACCCTCACACCCCACCCTCACACAGCTTTACCCTCACACCCCCTCACCCTCACACACCTCCACTCACCCTCACCCGCCCTCACCCCCTCACCCTCACACACCCTCACCCTCACTCCCTCACACACCCTCACCCTCACTCCCTCACACACCCTCACCCTCACAACCCCTCACCCTCACACACCCTCACTCACCCTCACACCCTCACACTCACACTCACAACCCTCTTACCCTCGTACACACTCACCCTCACACACCCTCACCCACCCTCACCCTCACACACCCACACCCCCTCATCGTCACACCCACTCACGCACCCTCACCAGCATAGCATAACAAAACATAGCATAACAAAACACAGCGTAGCATAACAAAAAAATACATAGGATAGCAAAACATAGCATAGCATAACCAAATTAAGCATAGGGTAGCAAAACATAGCATAACAAAACAAAACATAGCATAGCAAAACACAACAAAGCATAGCATAGCATACCAAAACAAAACACAACAAAACATAGCATAGCATAACAAAACAGCATAACAAAACAAAGCATAGCATAACATAACAAAGCATAGCAAAACAAAACATAGCATAGTATAACAAAACATAGCATAGCATAACAAAACACAACAAAACAGCATAGCAAAACAAAACATAGCATAACAAAATAAAGTATAGCATAACCTAACCAAGCATAGCAAAACAAAACATAGCATAGTATAACAAAGCATAGCATAGCATAACAAAACTCAACAAAACATAGAACAAAACATAGCATAAGATAACAAAACATAGCACAACATAAAAAAACATAGCAGAACAAAACATAGCATAAGATAACAAAACATAGCATAACATAACAAAACAAAACATAACAAAACATAGCATAACAAAACATAGCAAAACACAACCAAACATAGCATAGCATAACAAAACACAACAAAACATAACATACATAACAAAACATAGCATAGCAAAGCATAACAAAACACAACAAAACATAACATAACATACATAACAAAACATAGCATAGCATAACAAAACACAACAAAACATAGCATAGCATAACAAAACACAACATAGCATAGCATAACAAAACACAACATAGCATAGCATAACAAAACAAAGCTGAGCATAGCATAACAAAACATAGCATAACCAAACATAGCATAGCAAAACAAAGCATAGCATAATAAAACAGAACAAAACATAGCATAGCATAACAAAACATAGGATAGCATAACAAAGCATAGCATAGCAAAACACAACAAAACATAGCATAACAAAACACAACAAAACATAGCATAGCATAACAAAGCATAGGACAGCAAAACTAAACATAGCACAGCATAACAAAACAAAGCATAGGATAGCAAAACAAAACATAGCATAGCATAACAAAACATAGCATAACATAACAAAACATAGCATAACAAAACACAACAACACATAGCATAGCAAAACAAAACATATAATAGCATAGCAAAACATAGCATAGCATACCAAACACAACAAAACATAGCATAACATAGCATAACAAAATATAGCATAGCAAAAGAAAGCATAGCATATTAAAACAAAACATAGCATATCATAACAAAGCATAGCATAACAAAGCATAGCATAGCAAAACATAGCATAGCATAACAAAACAAAGCATAGCATAACAAATCAAAGCATAGGATAGAAAAACATAGCATAGCAAAACAAAACATAGCATAGCATACAGCATCACTCACCACCACCACAGCATCACTCAGGGGCACCACAACATCACTATGTGCTACCACAGCATCACTCGTTCGCCATCACAACATCACTCAACGCCACCACAGCATCAATCTGTGCAACCATTCAACAACAACTGGTTCAAATATGTTCTCTCAATGTTTCAAGCTTTATTACAAATGTAACAAAAAGATGTTAATATTTCACTTCTGTTCTTGGATTTTCGTCACAATAAAATACACTGAATATAATCGTCACAAAAGTTATTTACAAAAGTTTAAGCTATTGCCATTATAAATTACAATAACTTTTATTTCAGTATTAATTATTTAAAAAAAATTAAAAGCCATTGTTATTTGTAATATCAATACATGTAAGTCACGTAAATACAACACATATTGCATTACAAATGCTATAGATGTCACATTTGCGAAAATTATAAATATTGGCATTGTAAATGACATAGCTATTAATTGCGCTATTTTCAAAAACAAAACATAAATAAAAAATGTGTCATTTACACTACCAATAGCTCAAACTTTCCTTTTTTTAAAAATGTTTTTATTATTTTTACCTTAAAAATTCCCCCACTCCACCCCCGGACAGGTAAACATTCTGCACATTAACATCATGAGCTTTACATTATGCTTGTCATACTTACATATTCATTATAGAGAATTTACAGAATATATTCCAGGCATCACGGAAAACAAACTAAAACAATAACATAAATACATTACAGCATTAATAATAAATTTGTTTTGTAAATCTCGCCAGTGTGTAAGAGGAGTCCAGATTTTCATACCACTTTTACGTCGCCGTCTGCCTTTCCGCTTATATATAGCAATCTCGATATTATGCACTGCTAAAAGCCTGGCTAGCCACTGTTGGAAAGAGGGTGGTAGCGGGTCAAGCCAAGCCGAGGCTAGGCATAACCGCAAAACGGCCATAGCAACGAATATAAAATTGTGGCCACTCTCAAGGTTATCTGGATCTTCCGCCCCAAGTACCATTGCCTTAGGTGACAAAGCAATCTCTCTGTAAAGAACAGAAGTTAAAAACCTCTCTATATCTTGTATCAAAGGTATTAACACCGGACAAGAGGCAAAGATATGAATGGAATCTGCTTTAAATAGGTTGCATCTCGGGCAGCAAGTCCCCTTACCGGTACCCCATTTTGCTATCTTATCGGGTGTATAGTAGAGAAAAAAACAGGTTTTGTAAAATTGTGCCTGGAGTTTGGTAGAAATAAGAATAGTTTGGGCTAGCTGATAGGAATATAAAAATCCTTCCTTTGAGATCTCAGGTTTGCTTGGCCACTTTGTTGCCGTTTTATCTAAATCATCTGGGAACATGTCCAACAATGACACATAAACCCCGCCTATTGAGTGTTTCTTAGAGTGTATAATTGTCTCTACTACAGTAGATTCTTCCCCAAGTGTCCTTGCCCCAGGTTTATGAGTTAAGAAATCCCTAATTTGGAGATATTTAAAAAAATCCCGCCAATCTAAGCCAAATTCTTCCTTCAGAGCATCAAAAGATTTAATCCCCTGAGTAGTATAAAAATCCCTTAATTGTGTTATTCCTAAATTATACCATTTGTTTACACAGTTATCCTTAAAGATTATTGGTGGAAGAATTGGATTGTTCAATAGCGGTGTATAATGTGAGATTTGTCCTATTCCTAATATTTTCTTTACGACCTTCCATACCTTAAAGCAGCTATAAAGAGTCTTAAATTTGACCTTTTTATGGTAGCTGTTGTGTATGTGCCTCCATAAATAGCCATAGCAGGAATTCCCCACCAGTAGCTGAAAGATTGAAGCGGTATGTTCCTCTGTGTTTTTCCCCCCTTGCAATAATTCCTTACTGTAGAGTAATACACATGACCAATAATATCTCCTTAAGTTGGGAAGAGCTAGCCCACCTCTGTCCTTAGGAAGGGTAAGATATTTATATGCCCGACGGGGTTGTGCATATGACCATATAAATCTAGAAAAGGTATGTTCCATTACTGTAAACCACTGATTAGAATATTCTAGGCAAACTGCCCTGAATAAGTATAGTATTTTGGGAAAATACACCATTTTAATTAAATTTGCTCTCCCGATAATGGACAGGTGGAGATTGTCTAACCGCCGTAGATCCTTTTGTATTGTGTTCAGCATTGGCTTAACGTTTATGTCCACAATTTCCTCCAGCTTTGAGGAAATTGTGACACCCAAGTATGTCGCTCCCTTCACCACCCTAGGATCATCCATCCCAATTTTTTGATTTAGAACGATTTGTTTCTTCCCTTGATTTAGCGCGTAGCCAGAAACAAGCCCAAATTTCCTGGTCTCGGCCTCGATGGTCAGCATTGCTACTGTGGGGTCTGCGGTAACTATAGCAATATCATCAGCGTATGCTAATGTTTTTGTTGCATACCCCTGTGATATAATGGGTGTTATGTTGTTATTTTTCTCCAAATAGCGAATAAAAGAATCTATATATATTGCAAAGAGCAATGACGAGCATGGGCACCCCTGGCGAGTTCCCCTGAAGATGGCGATTTCCTTAGTTAGGCTTCTATTAACAGATACAACAGCCTTAGGATTAACATTCATTTTTTGTATCGCCTGAATAAACTTGATTCGAAATCCCATCATCGCCATTGCTTTCCAGAGAAACTGCCAGAGGTCTAGCCCGGGACCAGGGTTCAATTCCCCGCCTCGGCAGGTCTTGGGCTCAAAATTTCACGGACCTGATAATTCTCGCCTCGGTGCCTATTCCAATCATGGAGTCCCACTCTGCAACTCTGGGCAATAGCTTGCTTAATCTCCACAACGGCCCCACAACGCTAAGGATGCCTGGCCTCCACCTTGGGGGTGCCCAAGAGTGGACGCCTCACAGGGAAAGCCAGGATGGGTTCCACAGCGGTATTCGTACAAGCGCCTTGAGACCCTTGCGGGTGAGTAGTGCGCTATACAAGTATCAATTTACAATTTACATAGGGTCTCCTGTAGTTTCTGTTCTGTCAAAAAGCGTGATAACCCTCTGGATATGATTTATCGTTGACCTTCCAGGAACAAAACCGTGCTGGCTTTTGGAGATTACTTTGTGATCAGATCAAGAGCTTTATTCGATATTTCAAAGAATATCATACAAGCAATCAATTACAGATAAAATATAAAACAGTTCATTTGAGCAATTCATTAAAATAGATAGGAATGGAAAAGTGTATCGAAGAAGAAAATATTACCATTTAAAAAGGAAGATCAGAAAAACCAATCTTATCATGATTAAGAATTATTATAAAAAGATCTAAAAACAGTATATTTAAGTAGGGCCTTGAATTGCATGATTACTTTGTGTATTATAGGTGCTATTCGGTTTGCCAAGATTTTGGAGTATATTTTGGAATCAGCGTTTATAAGGGTTATGGGGCGATATGAACCTAGATGTTCTGGGGGGTTCCCCTTTTTAGCGAAAATCACGATTTTGGCCCTGGACCAGGAACTGGGCGGTTCCCCCCCATAGAAAATTTGGATAATCAGATCCCTTAATATATGTTTTATTTTGTCTATAAATGTGCCATAGAACTCAGAAGAGATACTATCCAGACCTGTTGCCTTCCCTTTAGGAAGGCTCCTGACAGTGGTCAATACCTCTTCCATGTTAGGAGCTTCCTTTAGTACCTGCTGCGTATTTACCTCAAGGCTTACACCTTCACAATTCTCTAGGTACCTTTCAATTTCGGTCGTGTCCCCATTGCCATTCTCAGTATATAGTTCTTTATAAAACCTCCAAAATGATTGCCTAATCAGTTCTGGATCTTTTAACTGCCCTGCCACTGGGTCTATAATCTCCCTAATTAAATTAGCATTGACCTGTTGTCGCAATCACACCTCCAATTGATGGCCCACTTGCTCATTAACTTCATAAATTAGTTATTTTCGTGTCGTAGCTTTCCGGATTGCCTTATCTGTAAAAATATTAGTGATTGCTGCCTTGGCAACTGCTACTTGGGCTAAGGTACTAGAGCTATCCCCAGTTGTGTCCCTATTGGGAGTGACACTACTGAGTCCTACTTCTGCTAACATAAGCTCTTCCTGCAACCTCCGTATCTCCTCTTTCTCCTGCCTGTTTGACCTAAGTGAATATGACATAGTCTTGCCCCAGACCCCAGCTTTCAAAGTGTCCCAAACAACCTCTATTGACGTGCTATCAATGTTTTCAGCTAGGAACTTGGGAATCCAATCTTTCCTGTGGAGATAATACTGAGGGTCATTCAGTAATGCTTTTTCAAATGTCCAGAGAGTAGGCTCAAACTTTCCTAATGCGAGACCTATTGCATTGCAAATGCTTGTTTTCCTTTTGTAACATACCATTTGCTACCTCTTGTATTTTGTTTGCTCTTGATAAATGCAGAATTGTCACTATTGCCTTATGTAACGTAACGTTTGCTCTTGTAACATGCTGACTTGTAATTTTTCCTCATGTGCCACTACTGTTCCTATTGTGAAGCGCTCTGACACCTTCGGGTAAAGTCCGCGCTATATAAAAGCGCATTAAATAAAATAAATAAAACGCAATGACAGAAACAGCACAATACCAGTCGGCCGGCGCACTATGCTAGGCACAGATGTTTAGCTCTTTTCTTTTTTAAGCCACCTGCTTAATTACATTGGCCACGCCCCTTTGTGAGACCGCCCCCCTGTTTTTTATACCACTTAAAGCCCAGACTACAAGGGTACCTACTTGATGCTTTCTACACAGCATCAAATGTTTTCATTAAGAAAAAGAAAGGAGATAAAACTCAAGCGCTTTGGAAATTGGGGCATAGGCTGAGAATAGGGAAGTTTGCACAGTGCAATACGTCAATAACATGGGCCGTGTTTACCTTGCTTGGCTTGACTTGCTTGGTTTCTCCCTCATGACGTCAGCTCATCAATATAGGGGCCTTGCCGCGCTAATTTACCCAAGTAACCGGTGTCCGCACTTGGATGGATGTGTGCCGCAGCCACGGTACAAATAGCTCCTTCATTTAGGCCCGGCATCTTCCCATCACTTAGTTGTACTGGCAGCAAGCACGCTTTGGTGAGCACACCATATCCATTTGCCAAGTCATAATGAATTCCCCTTAAATGTTTGCTGAATGGGAGAGAGCCTACTTTGGGCAGAACGGATGTAACATGTTAACACGCTCTTAAGATAAAGGTAAGCCTAGGCTAACAGAGCAGGGACAACTGTTTCCCAGCACCACGAAAACGCAGCAACTATGAGTTTCCAACTCTGCAAATTTATGATAGGTGGAACTTCCAAATCCAGCAAATGGTACCATAGACCAGCTTGTCAGAAATGTTGGCGAGGTCGAGGTAAAAAACATAATTTGAGGCTATCTGGACGCCTCTTATGTTTTTGCCATACCAGAAGCACCTGTTTTTTTTAATAAAAAAAAGTGTACTTCAGGGAGACATGGCATCTGGCGTTCTCTAATGGTATGGCCAGCAGTGGCAGCCTGTCAGTTCAGGTATAATAATTCCTAAGTGTAAAGCGCGAACATAGTCCCCCCTTAAGGGTTTCAAAGCGCTGTGGGCCGTCGGGGAGATTAAGTGAGCTATTGCCTAGAGTTCCATGGTGTTGTTGAACTGAGCTGTCCGCCGCTCTGGCCGCTGCGCCACACCTCTCCCCTGTATATCGGCGGTATCGGAGTTCTGCCCCCATATTTCAGTGTTTCATGAGTGTCTGTCAGACTGAGTGGTCATCAGCCTGGCAAACACTCATCTTGTCAAGGCCAGGTATCCAGATGCTTTACATCCGCTAATGTGCAGGTGCCATGTAAAAAAGATTTACTGGACTGACAACCCCAAGGGCAGGGACATAATCAGCCTGGGAAATCCCTGTAAGGCAGGGCCGGTCCTAGAACTTTTCGGGCCCCGGGCGAAAGGGAAGATGTGAGGCCCCTCTAATTTGCATGTAACATCACAAGAAGTGACCACAGAAAGTGACATTGCGGGACTATTGATCTTATTTGGCATCACTGAAGAGACCTAACGTGGATATCAGTAACAATGACAAAAAGATAAATATACAAATGAAATACGTCCATATATTTTCAAACTGTATTAAATGGATTACATTTGTCACATTGGATGGAAAAGCTAGTTCCAGGTCTTAGAAAGATGGATTTTGACTTATTAACTGACTTATTTACAATATGTGCACTTTGTGATCTGCATGGTACATGTTCTTTGCAGCAGGCACATAAATCCTCTGCTCTACCTTTCCACGAGTCAAAACTTCCACTAGACTAAACTTCGATCTCTCTCAAGGAGGAACATTAATCACTGGACTGATCATGACATTTTTATTGTTGCCGAAAATTGCTGGAGGCCAGGAAGGAGGCAGCAAGTGCTTTTAAAAACATAATATAGTTGCAAAGATGATGCCCCCACCTGAAGTGAGCGCTCAGTGCGATGTCACCGGTCCCACCGCCCTAGAGCCTCCCTGCTCAAGGGTCCTGTGACCTCAATGACTGGGTCACTGACCATCTAGGGCATGGGAACTCACAAACTTTCTCTGGGGGGGGGGGGCAAATTTACAGTGTGTTTTTTGGCCGAGGGCCGCACCGGTGGGGGCGGGGTCAGAGGGGGAAAGCAAAAAATAATTGTGACCATGAGGTTTCACACAGGTCCCTGCAGCAGATGCCTTTGTCCACTGAGCCACCAGACCAGCATACCCACATCTCTTTCTCACTCTCCTGTCTCCCTTCTTCTATCTCCCTCCCTCCCTGTCTCTCTCTCTCTCTGTCTTTCTCCCTCCTTATCTCTCTCCTTCCCTCTGTCTCTCTCCCTCTGTCTCTCTCCCTCATTGTCTCTCTCCCTCTGTCTTTCTCCCTCCTTATCTCTCTCCTTCCCTCTGTCTCTCTCCCTCTGTCTCTCTCCGTCTGTCTCTCTCCGTCTGTCTCTCTCCGTCTGTCTCCCTCCGTCTGTCTCCCTCCGTCTGTCACCCTGCCTCTCTCACCCTGCCTCTCTCACCCTGCCTTTGTCACCCTGCCTCTGTCACCCTGCCTCTGCCCCATCTCATAAAAACAAAAGTAGCGCTTCACTGGCAAACTCTTTAAAGTGGCGCTAATGTGCTTTGGGTTTGAATAAAATCAATGTTGCCACTTTTTTCGATCCACACTGTCTTGCTTTAGGTATTTTTCAATTTTAACCTTTATTTCTGTCCGTCCCGAGGGAGCACATTTAAAGTGAAAAATGTCAGAAAAAGACAACCTTTCCAGCAAGCATGTTTTTTTTGGTGGGGGGACAAAGAAAGGAAAGAGGGAGTATTGGCTACAGGGCACAAGGAGGGGGGCCCCACACATGGATCTTGCTCTAGTGCCTAGAGGCCCAGGGAAAGGGGGCCCCCCTCCCCTGGGCCTCCAAGCAGTAAAGAAGCATTTCGTAAAACACTAACGTGACAGTTCTACATCCATTTTAAATGCACATTCCAATAAAAAAAATAGGCAATACAAAAGTAAACACGAGCCAGTTGATCTGGCTTCTCCATCCTCCCCTCACCCACCTCTCCTTACCTGTGTCTGGCTGGTTCTGCTAACAAAGGGGGCCTTCTGTCACCTAGCAACAAAATGCAGAAAGGCAATGGCCGGTACTTAGCAGAGGTGTTGCCTCCGCCCTGACACTGTGAGCACACATAATTGCTCGCCCAGTTACGGTGCAGTCCCTACTTTGTTTGTCCCTTCCCCCCCACCCCTGTGCACCCAGGAATGCCATCACACCCTGCCAGCAAGGTCAAGACACCTCGCATTTGTAATTTGATTGGTGGGGCAGGGGGCCCTGGAGGTTAACTGGGAAAGCGTGGCCTTTCACGGTGAAGCAGGGGGCCCCCTGAGCGCGAGGCCCTGGGCGGCTGCCCACACTGCCCATGCCTAGCGCCGGCCCTGCTGTAAGGATTCCCACCCTTAGGCTGGGGGGCAGCGTTAGCCCTGTGCGCTTTAGATTTAAGCCGTAGCTCCTAGGACTGACAACCAGTGAATCCTCACACCACCTCTTCCCAATTTGTTTCAGAGTGGGGTAAGATCAGGACGATTTCTTCTTAAGGGTGGGGCAACATCACCCCCCTTGCCCGCTGCAAGCCACACGGGAAAAAATGAAATGGCTATGAAAATATTCCAGTAGCGCCATCCCCGAGCCCAGAGGCATGCTGGGTGTGTCCTCTGCTGTTGATTGGCAGGGGAGGAGGACGGAAGCAGGGCTGACTGGGTGCTCCAAAGTGCGCACCTCACTTTGCCTGGCTGTTTTGCGCCGGCCAAAGTGACATGCGCACTTTGAAGCTCTCCACCCAGCTTTTTTAAGACAACTGGGTGGCGACCAAGCCCTGGCTTCCAGAGCATGATGAAGCGTCCAGCCATCCCATTCCATCCAATCCAGGCGCGTCTCTCATGCTGGTGAACAGCATGAGAGCAGCGTCTGGATTGGTTAGGGGAGTTCTTCATGCATCAGAGAAGGAGAAGAACACTGAGGAGGATGCACAGCCCTGGGTAAGTGCTGTTTTATTTAGTTTGATTTGATATGTGTAATACAGGTAAGTGTAGTGGTTGTGTTTTATTTTGTAGTTAGTGTTATGTTTTTATTTGGGCTTTTGGTGGGGTGTTTTATTTTTATTTATTTTTTGGAACTGGTGGGGCACTTCATTCGCCCCACCACTTTCAAAGGGTACCAGCCACACCAGGGTAAGATGAGTAAGTCTCAGTGACCCTACCCTACCCCACCGTATAACGAGTTAGGTAAGGTCCCCCTGTCATTGGATGACACATGACATAGTGAGCCAAAGAGAGGAGGTGGCTGGATCTTCCAGCTTCTGATACCCGGAGCTGCCTGAAACTTCCAGCACCCTCACAGGCTGTCATGCCAACTTTCCAGCACCTGCTAGTGCTGCCTTCTTTGTTGAGCCCTAATCACTGCCTAGATCCAGCAGGTAAGAGGTTCCTTTAAATGTTTGAGTTTGTGTGTATGTATGAATGCATGTTTAAGTATTTACAAATGTGTGCTTGTTAATAGGCGGGTGTAAGTGTATGCTTTATGTGCATGAAAATGGGTGGGCTTGAGTATGTGCTCACGTGTGTGCTTGTGAATGGGCGGATGTGAGTGTGCATGTGTGTGCTTGTGCATATGTGGGTATGAATATGTGCACAAGTGTGTGCTTGTGAATGAGTAGGTGTGAGTATGTACACAAGTGTGTGCTTGAGAATGAGTGGAAATGAGAATGTGCTCATGTGCTTGTGAATGCATTGGAGGGAGCGTGTATGATTATGCATGTTATTATAACTCCTCACTGCACAACAATTAAAAAAATACCCAGCCACTACTGATGGCCATGTAAGCTGCCTCTTTATAAATAAAGATCACAGGCTTGCTTTCATTAATATATAAATACATTTTGCTGAAGCAGTGCAGGGCCCTGGAACCACTTGGCTTTGGTCAAAATGGCCTACTTGCTGTCACCCACCCAGTGGTGGTACTGAACAGGGGTGGCGGGCGGTTGGAAAAAAAAATAATGTTTCACTTACCTCTGCACAGTCACCATCTCTCCTGCATCTTCTCTCCTCTGCTTCTTTGATTTGGGGGAGCCTGTGTGCTTCCACTTTGGAAGCAGAAAGCACATAGGTTGCCCTAAGCCAATCACTAAGCTGCTGGCACCAGCATGATAGCAGCATTGTGATTGTTCTGAGTGGCCTAGGTCAGTACTTAGACAGGGAGTGGGAGCCTTTGCATGTTCGCCACCCAGGTTGTGCAGAAAAGTCGGGAGCAGAACATGCTAAGTCTGCATAACTGTTTGACTGGCCCAAGACGGCTGGCCAAGCCATCATGCACACTTAAGTGCACCAACCACTCCTCCCCCTGCTGGCTTTTACGACAGCCAAGTCCTGCCCTAAAACTGGCTTCAGCATGTAAAAATCAAATTATAATAACATTGTGTTATAATTAATTTATTATTTTCCTTTTTTGCATTGCTGAAAAGCAGCGGAGAGATTCTCCTCCATCTTAGCTGAGCAGCCGCCTCTGCACCCACCCCAACCTCCCTTTGTGACCTCTCTGAACCTCCCTTTGTGACCTCTCTGGCCATAGAGAATAGAAACGTAAACTCATACAATTGCTAAACCGTAGCACTTCATTTGCAGCTGAGGTTGGGAGCCTGAGCAATTACTGACAGACAGCATTGAAAAATCCCCTTGCTACAGTAGAATGTAGCCTAGTAATAAAACAATGACACTACATTAATAAACAAGCAAGACTCCAAACTGGATGTGGAGAACTCAAGCTAACACTAAAGAGAGAGGCTAGAAACTGAGCGCTCAGGTTTCCCTGTGTCATGCTTAAACAATGCATGCAGCCTGGTGTTTTACTCTGCATTCTGGTACTTGTGGTAAAGGTTATATCATTATAAATTCAAGACAAAAAGTGCAAATAGAAAATCTGGAGTGGATGAGCTACTTATGTGGAATCAGGAAACTTTAGAGCTCTTCGAATTCTAAGACAGACCATTCTAACAATTATGGGTAACTGGAACAGAAGGACTGAGCAGCGAGTCTCAAAGGAATTTACATAGAAAGCAGTGTGTTTACCAAAGCCATCTCACATGGGTAGGAGGCAGACGCCTCACGAATGCTCAGCTCCTTTGGGCTCGAGGGCTCAAGAGGACCTCGAGCTGAAACAGAGCCTGACAACTGGCTCAAGCCTTCAGTGGCTCGCCCACCTCTGGACGCTTCGCTGGTCAAATAAACTGTGCCAGGGATGAATCTTGTGAATGTTAAAGGTCTGATGTCAGCAGATGCAAACAGAGAATATAGGGGTCAAAATAACTCCCCAAGTTACAGGCATAAAGATGAGTGCTCAGACAAGCTAGAAGAAGGGGAGACAAGCATTTGGAGAGCGAGCTGGAAACAACCAGTCCTCTGTTTATTAGAGTTAAAGTGGCGGCAAAGCAAACTAATCTAAACCTGACTAGGGGCATATTTCTACTCAGCCAGTGCCTGGTCAGACATCCTATTGCAAGCAGGCATCACAGACCGATAAGCATGTGTTTGTATTGTGGACTTTTATTGCCCTTTCTTTTATCCTACCCGTAAGTAGACAAAGTGGTTAATTATGAATTTCCAGTTTATTAGTAGGCAATGAACATAAGGAAAGCACTACCACAACACCCACCACCCATCCCCGGATTTGACACATTGCGATTGGTCATACTGCCTCTATGCGCAGCCTATCATTCTTTGAATTGCTGGGCGGGCCTTCCATTGGCTGCTCACTCCTTCAGTAATACCAATATGAGAGTGAGGGAAAGGGACACCCTCAGTCCCCCGGGCAATCTCAGTCAAACGACAAGAGAGTGTCAAAAAAGGAAATAAGCGCAAAACCAGAGATGAAGTTCTTCCTACAGGATTCAAATTGGAAATCACTAGAAATTTTCTTAGAAGCCCTCACTCACCACCCTGGGTGGTGACATGCTTCATCATCAGGCCCACCAGGAGAAGCAGAGTGCCTCCCTGGTGTGCTACAAGGCCAGAATACTGCGGAGCTGGATTTTTTGTGACAGTGATATGAAAAAAATACGTGACATTAAAATTGTCAAAGGACTTTACAATAAAGAAAATTGTTTATTCAATGGTCAGCCTGACAAGGTTAAAATATGTGTAGGGAAATGTGCCAATTAATGTATTGGTTATTTCCACTTAAAGTGGGGTCGACATGTTTCAGCCCTTATGTGTGGAATTACTGGGCTTTCTTCAGGACCATAGGTAGTGTACCTCGGCTGTGTGGGCGCGCTAAGGTCCACCCTACCAGAGGACGTGAAAGTTAAAAATTGCAGTGTAAAAATTAGTGCAAGAAACAAACCATCAAGTTGTGGGATTTACCTCTGCTTTAGAGGAACCTGTATAGTTTGTAAATAAAAAGATCTACGCCCCATAGGTCTCGGGTGGGGAGTGGGGCGACAATGGCACACCGCCCGCAACGCCCTGCGATGTCTGTTTACTTTAAAGCAACTCCAGCTAAGGGATTAACATTTGGAAGCGATCTTTGTTTACTTTAATGCAAACAGAGTGCACATTTTTGTGATGAATTTTGTTTGCCTCATCATCGCATGTATTCATGTTTGGCTGCGATATCGAGTTATTTTAATGCAAATTGAGCAAAGGTATTTTAGTTTGGATGCGATTTCTGTGTACTTTGAGGCAAATTGAGCACACATTTTTTTTAATGATTCCGTTTATTTCATTCCCAAAGGTATTTACGTTTGGCTGTTATTTTTTTGGGTGCACTTTTTTTGCTTTCGCATTTTGCTATGGATTCTGTTTGCTTCAGTATCTAAGGGATTTACTTTGATCTGCGATCTTTGTGTGCTTTAATGCATATCGAGCGCATATATTTACGTTTAGCTAGGATCTCCGTGTAATATATTACAAATTTAGCGCGCCTTACAAAGACTTTGTGAGCTATTAACTCATGTTCATGCAATGTGTATAATGGTTTTGTGTGGCCTCTGTTTAGTCTGTTGTCTACATTTACTTTTCACTTTTCGTTTGGCTGCCATATTTGTCTACTTAAAGGCAAAGCGGGCAGGCATTACAAACACTTAGGGAATTATTAAGTTATGTGCACACAATGTGTATAACGAACACTTTGGTAACTCGGCAGCACCACTCAGCACCACCACAGCACCACCACATTATCACTCAGCACCACCACATTATCACTCAGCACCACTCAGCACCACCATAACACCACTCAGCACCACCACAGCACCACTCAGCACCACCACAGCATCACAGCACCACCACAGCACCACTCAGCGCCACCACAGCATCACTCAGCACCACTACAGCACCACTCAGCACCACCACAGCACCACTCAGCGCAACCACAGCATCACTCAGCACAACCACAGTATCACTCAGTGCAACCACTGCATCACTCAGTGCAACCACTGCATCACTCAGCGCAACCACAGCATCACTCAGCACCACCATAGCACCACTGGTTCAAATATGTTCTCTCAATGTATCAAGCTTTATTACAAATGTCACAAAAAGATGTTAATATTTCACTTCTGTTCTTGGATTTTTGTCACAATAAAATACACTGAACATAATCTTCACAAAAGTTAGGAGGGAGGACAGAGCTAGAGGTTTTAGTTTGAGTGCTTAAAACCTTAATAGGAACATGATAATTAGATTGTTGACTGTGTGTGGGTCTGAAGCAAGAGTATGGGGGTTTTGATGTATTCTGATTCGTTGTTGTCTAGGGCTAAAAACAATTTAGCTGGAGCAATTCTATTTCTTCAGGAATTTTAGTGTTATACTTAATGTGATTTATGAAGATGTGTTTGAATTGCACCTTTGTTTTCAAAGAATGGATGCTAGGTGAGACGTGCAACTGTCGATGTGACACAGAAGAAGCTTGTGCATAGAGGACAGTTTGAGTACAAGGCATTTTTAAGGGTACACTCAAATTGCTTGAATTACATAGTTAGTTGCAGCGGCAGAAGGTAGTTGCGGATATGGGATATAGTTTAGTGAAACAATACCGACCCTCCTTTTTGCGGACAACACCCTCCTCATGTCCAAAACCCCCTCTGGTCTCCAAAAACTTTTGACCAAGTTTGACACCTTCGGTGAGGAACGTAGGTTAACAATTAACACCACAAAAACTAAATTAATGGTACTGTCCCAAACAAAGAGACCAAGGAAGATTAATGTTGCGCTTAGTGGATATTCACTGGAGGAGGTTGATGCATTTGATTATCTGGGAGTAAGGGTGAACCAGAGAATGACGTGGGACTCCCATCTAGCAAAAATGCACCTGAATTTGAAAAGGACTACGGGAGCCATTGCCAGAGAACACCGAGCCTCTGCAAGTAGGCCCATTGCCCCTGCTCTTGCCATCTATGAGGGGAAAGCATTGGCTGCAACAACATATGGGTCAGAACTATGGGGCTTCGACAACATCACAGAGCTAACGAAAACTGAAAATAAGTTTTTGAGAGACTTGGTGGGCCTCCCAGTCTCCACCCCTCTGAAATCACTGCTTCAAGACATGGACCGTCGTGCAATTAAAGACATTGTCACCCTTCGACCGCTATTATATTGGGTGCGACTGAGAAGGACACCGGAATTGGTACACTATGCTGCAGCTCTGGACGAACGTATTACCCTGAACAAGATGACTAAGAATATATGGTTGGACACTTTTACCAGGCGTTGGAAGTCATCTATGTCCAACCATTCTAGCTGCCCTGGATGTCCAAACCCTAATGAGTCCCTAGCACACTTTTTATTTGCCTTTAGAGCATACAGTGGACTCAGGAGAATGTGGTTAAAGCCAGTATGCAGAGAACTGGGAGTCAGGCACCATGCAATGGCACTCCGCATATTGGTAACGGACACAACATCTATGATGGTTTTTTGCGGAGTTGCCAAATTCTTGGGAAAGGCCTGGCAGATACGTTCAAGACTAATAAAATCGAGAACGGGGTAGGAAACTGTGTATTATAATGCACTAGAATATCTCCGGTTCTCTGTTTTAGGACTTTATTTAATCTATTTCTTAACTTATATTGTCTCCATTTGCTCTAGTAAAGATCTCACCTTTTTAAAGTTTTTTATACCTCTTTTTAATAATGAATTGTATGTACTTTTATGATAAAGTTTGTTTTTATCGAAATAAAGTATTACAACAACGATATAGTTTAGGACAGCACGGAGGGAGCTGGGAAGCTGTTTCCTTTGAGAGTTGGATTTGGATGCAACAAAGGGAAGGGATGGAGGGATACTGATCAGAATTTGTATGAATGCATGGCCAAATGTATATTAAAATGTCAAAATAATACTACAGCAGAATGTGCTGCATTATGAGGCATAATTTTTCAATTCTTGCTACTTAATTTAGTCAACACTTCTGCAAACTGTGGTCCTCCTATGACACACAATTCCAGTGACCCTGATTGAATCACACAGATTGGACACAGACACAAGCAAGACACATAATCGGAAACACAGACACCAGCCCTCCTCACACAAACACTCTCGCACCAATATCACACACATCAGTATCTCACGACATGGCAGTCACGCAGTCCAACACCACTTTGGGGTACCAGTGTTGTAGCCAGGGCCGGACCAGGGCCGGACCAGGATTTATTAGATGCTGCTGCATTTTAGGCATAATTATGGATTTGATACCTTAGCTATATAACCCATCATCTACAGCCTAAGTTGAAGACTTTAACAAAAACCATCAGAAAAAGGATCAAATGATACTAAAAATACAGCAATATGTGGCTGTGGAAGGCCCTTCGCATAGTGTTAACATGTGCAGAAAATGACATAATAATGGAATAATACTACCCTGCATTACACTGTAGAATCTAGTCAACCCTGCTGCATAATTTGGTACTTCTTCTTGCATAATTCCAGAGGACCTGATTAAAGTGCTACTGCTCTTCCAGTCCTTGAGAGAGGTAGAGAGAAGTAAAGAAGAGAGATGGGAGGGTAATAGGGGTCATAAGGAGGAAGCTGAGGCATTGCTGGGTGTATTGCATTATTAACCTTCCTGCTTCCTCAAATTTGCTTGAAAATGCTCCATTTATTCACTATTTTTTCAAAACTTTCTCAGGGGAAACACACCCCAAAGCCCCCGTAGGTTGTTTGAGCTCCCTCGCTACTCTCGCTCGCCTCTGTGCTGAACCGCGATAATTTTCCGCCCACCACTTTTAAATGTCACCAGCCGCCACTGACAGTAGGACAGCTTTAGACTGCCCTGCACTGAAAACGTTTACATTGGGCATACAAATTTTCCCAATAGATTACGTTTTCATGCCAGCCTGGAACTTTGCATTAGCTAAGGATTTAGGATATGCCATAGAGAAGGGAGTGACCATAACCTCATGGAGTTAGAGCTCTCAGATCTTTACCTGAATCACTGAGATAAGGTACTTGAACAACAGGTGAACTACCCCAGGTGTATTACAACAAGGTTAACCGAAAAATATATAGTAAGGTTGGCAAGGCTGCAACAGATGATTGACCTGGGAAGCACAAGAGGACTGAGTTTGAATTGATATGTAGAAAAAATTGAACAAGTGGTCCAAAGCCTTCGTGTAGAACTTAGAAATGACGCAAAGAATGCAAAGAGTCAACAAAATGCAACAGCTAGACAAGGAAAGTGGTTCTCTAAGGATTGTTTAAAAAAGAAGAGGGAGATAAGGAGAGAAGCACGCATACTCAATGTAAAATGCGAACAGGATAGGGCCGATAAGCTCATTAAGTTAAAAAGAGAATCTAAAATGTTAATTTGTAGCACGAAAAGGGCCTATAAATAAAGCTGCTGGGGAAAATTGCTGGAGACAGTTGAAACAAAGAACACACGCCAGTTCTGGAAGCTGATACAATCAGAAGCAGAACGTCCCTAGGCCTCAATGAAATGTGTCGTGGAAGAGGCTGCATGGGAGGAATATTTGATGGAATTGTATAGCCCGGGCAGAGAAATTGAAGAGGGGGAGCCACGGGAGTGGAGTGGTTTAGTAGAAGATCTTAAACCATACTTCTCAGTCTTAAACGTGAAAAACACGATAAAAATGTTAAAGCTAACTAGAGCAGGAGGACCTGATAACCTCCAAGCCCTGATAATAACGTCACAGCTGAACTGGAGTGGTGGAGTGAGCTAAAGAATGATGATGGATTAAACCCAGATCAGTTGACTGGGGGTGAGTGTTTGATTTGCGCCAACGCTCCGTCCATCATCCCCTTTGGTATCGCTTTGTTCGCCCTAAGTTAACAGGGTATGCCCAGACGTGGGTCCCTTGCTGGAATCTGTAAATGTGGGTTAGGAACTAGAAATAATATTTTGCACATATTGGTTGATTGCATCTCGGTTGTAGCCTTGTGGAAATTGTTCTTATGTCCAATCTTTTTAAAATATGACATAAGGTCATACGCCCAAGCAGTAGTCTAACTCACAGAAATGCCAAATCTTGATGTTGCCAATGGTCTGGGAAAATATATGAAAGCCATAAAAAGCTTCAGTGCACTTCGGTGTACAACCTAGCGGATCACTACTCCTCAAAAATATATAACATTCTCAATGACCTTGCTCCACTAAAACTAAAAAGAACCCAGATCAAAGACAGGAATCCCTGGTTCAATGGAGCACCTAACAAGGAAAGGAGATTCCTTTGACAGACTGAACGAAACTGGAAACAGCACCCGTCAGCAACCCATCTAAAACTTCTCCGCCAGGCCAGAAATGCCTACTATAGGAAAATCCTCAACTCTAAAAAAGAATTTTTCAGAACAGAACTAGAGAACGCCAAGAACAGACCTCGCAAGCTATTTCATTTGGTGAAACACCAATCCAACAAACTAGCAAAAACCTCCACAGAAACGCCTAAACCCCTAATATCATGCAAGGAATTATCATCCTTTTTCTGCAACAAAATCTCTGCCCTAGGAAACAAACTTATGTCCGCAACTCATCACCAAAATTTATTGGCTTTACCTCTTCTCTCCGCGCTGCCCTCCCAAACTTCACCCAAAAACCATGCGCACTGGTCCAACTTCAAAGTCCATGACAAACACTCTATCTCAAAAATTCTAGCCCCCTTAAACCTGAACAATCACTTCAATGATCCTCTCCCCTCCAACTGCCTAGCTGCCACCTCTCAGGCTATCATCCCTTCCTGGACTGCAATAATCAACTCCTCCCTCCAACCGGGTTCGATACCTGACTCTCTTATAGCCGGCCAAGTCGTCCCCATCTTGAAAAAAACCTATGCTGGATCCTGCTTCTGCCGGCAGCTGCAGACCCATATTAAACATCCCACTCCTAGCTAAAGTTCTGAAGAAATGTTTGCAACAGCAGCTGAGCCGACACATCACTAACTTCCACTTTCTAGATGACTTCCAATCCGGGTTCAGACCTGGGCACTGCACTGAAACCCCCCTCCTCCATATCCTGGATGACGCTCTCCAAGCCCTCGACCAAGGCAAAACCTGTCTTCTAATCCTCCTTAGACCTATCCTCTGCATTCGATACGGTCAACCACGAAACACTCCTTGAACGCCTCAAACTCAGGATGGGTCTGGATGGCCCTGTCCTTGAATGGTTTAGGTCCTTCCTCCAAAATCGCTCACAGAGAGTCCTCATCAACGGTAACCTATCCGCTCCTTCTCCGATCACAGTTCGAGTCCCCCAAGGATCAACTCTTTCCCCTACCATCTTCAATCTTTACCTTGAACCGCTCACAGAGGTGCTACTCACTGCCAACATCTCCTACCTCATGTACACGGACGACACACAGATCTACATTAAAATTTCTTCCCCTGAGAACATTCTCTCCCTGAATGAGGCCTTGAAGCTGACTGTTCACTGGCTCACCACCAACCGGCTCAACTAAACGCAAGTAAAACTGAGTTTCTTCTAATCTTCTCACCCAAAACCAATAGAGACATCCAGGAATGGATCAAGGCTATCACAGCGCTAAACTGCCCTCCTACCATTGTGGACTCTGCGAAATCCCTTGGAATAACCCTTGACAGCAGCTTGAACATTCAAGGCCATATCAACTCGATAGCCCAAACCACCAGATTTCACCCGAGTTATCTAAGAAACCTGAAACCCTTCCTCGACACTGCTGACCTAAAAACGGCAATCCAGGCACTAGTCATTTCCAGACTAGAATATGGATGCTCTACTGTCACAGAGCTACCCAAGAACTCTCTGGCCCCTTTGAAAGCCTGCCTCAACGCCGCTGCCAGACTCCTAACTCACTCAAAGAAATTCAACCACATCTCTCCCCACCTTAAAGCTCTGCACTGGCTTCCCCTTGAGGCCAGAATCCAACTTAAACTGGTCTGCATTACTCATAAGGCTCTTTACTCCAATTCCCATGCAATTCTCACCCAGAAACTCGTGATATCCGGAGGAGCCAGAAACTCCCAATCTACCAGAGACCTTTTGCTCCAACCAGCACGCTCCCGGGAAAAAAAACTACAATCGGGTCTTCTCTAGGGCCGCTCCAAGAATTTGGAACTCTCTCCCACCCGCTATCAAAAGACTTCCGTCTTTGGCACGTTTTAAAAAAGAGACCAAAACTTTCCTAATGTGCAAATTCCTCGTATAACGATCATATTACAATCACCTCAACGATCTATTCCTCCCACCACTTTGGCATTATCCATGGATTTTACGGTTAATACCCTACCCTGCACTATTGGGAATCCCACCCGAGTTTGAGTCTGCATGCCTTCTTGTATAATGTATCAACCTATTTTTTTTATCCCAAAAGTATCCAGGACTTTGTACTGCTTGTTTTTGCTTATATATTGTCTTTACCTATTTTTACCCCAATAGTACCCTCCCCTCCTAAATCTATTGTATACCACCCTTCAATCTTGTAAAGCGCTCTGATACCCTCACGGGTCTGGTTCATGCTCTATAAAAACTTAAAATAAATAAATTAAATAAAATGTCAAAGCTTCACATGATATAGAAATACACATTTTGAACTTTTAAGCAACTTTATCTTAGTTTGTTTAAATGATGTTTGTTGTGTAATTTACATAGCAAATGTTTTCAGGGTTTGGCTCGTCTAGGGAGTGGACTCTAAGATCCGAGCCAGACTCTTGGATTGGCTTTCCCTGCAAATTTACTTACTCGCTCACCTCTAGTATGTGTGAGCAAGTATGTCTATATGTAAGCATGTGTGTGTGAGTGAAAGTGAATAAGAATCAAGTGACAGGTAGTTAGTGCGATTGAGACACACATGCTCTTTTCTTTGATGCAAGGCAATGGCACACCACAGATGCCGCGCTGCCTTGCATCAAAGGGAGAGAGAAAAAGGAGTCCTATCTAGAAAGATATGGTTCTTTTTTTTCTCCCCCCATGCGCTGGTGGGCCCCTTCCAGTACAAAAAACAATGCTTCAATTCTTTCCTCACTTTGCATGTGTGCTGTACCATGCAGCACACATGCAAAGTTGGAAAAACAAAGAGAAATTTAAGAAATTCTCCTCTTTGTGCCTGCCTTAAGGAGGCATACTATTTTGGTACAAATTCCTGTCTACCAATGTTTGTAGATGGGGATTTGCATCAAAACCCATGGGTGGTTGCATGGGAACGCCCATGCACCACTCATGTAATGCCCCCTTGATACAAATATTGCAAAGCAGAGCATAGTGCAACTTTGCATTACTTTGAGATACTATCCAACACAAATCCTCAATTACTGTAATGGTAGGGTCATGTGACATGCCTTCCTGGAAAAAAGTCAGGGTCCAGGGTCATATGATGTCACTTCATGTGATGTCATTTAGGTCAAAGGATATCTGATGTCACTTCCGCTGCCCCTAGCAGTTTGGTGATTTGATGCCCATGTCGTGCTCTCTTAATATTTACATTCACCTCGTACTGTAATCATCTTAAAAGATAAAGAAAAACATTTAAAGGAGTGAGTAACAAAGTATAACCGAAAATAATTTCTCCAGAATATTAGTTGTGCGTTGTGCCTTGTATTCCAGACCTGAAGGCGCTCTGATCAGATGCAATGACAATAAAAGGTGGAGATCTCCTACTCACCAGCAAATGGGACTATGGGAACACCCTCTACACCTTGATCCCCAAGCAACTCAATGGAAGAATACAAACGATCCAGAACTTAGCGGCCAGACATGCTTAATTCAATTCAGACTCCTTACACACACATTCAAGGCACTACACAACTCATGCCCCATCTACCTAAACAGTTGTATCTCCTTCAACCAACCATCCAGACACCCTCGCTCTGCAGGACTCCTACTCGCATGCATCTCACACATAATTAGAACCAGATCAGGAGGGTGGGCATTCTCTTACATTGCTCCAAAAGCATGGAACAAGATCCGCTTTCACATCCGAGCCTTCTGCTCTTTTTTTGAATTCCACGAGAAGCTGAAACCTGGCTTTTCAATTAACCAACCTACTATAGGCAGAGCGAGGCACGTAAACCTGCTCAGTGCCAAGATACAGCCCCTAGGGCATGTTTGTAGAGCAGAATGACATCTGTGCAGAGGAGATGGTGCAGATCTATACACCTTATGATGTGTTTAGACATAATACAGTGTTGAAACATTTTATTTATTTAATACGGAGAGCAGATAAAGGGGCTTTGGATGTCAGAGCTCCTAAGCACAATTAAGACGGGCATGCCATATGTTAGCAGATTTTGTTAAGGAAAATGAATTGCTGAGGGTTTTGAAGTCTGCCCAATGAGTGAGCGAAAATTATTTATCATGCAGTAATTGTAGCCTGTTGCAGGCATATTATTAAAAAATGTTGGTGGGAGTTAAGAGGTGCATTTACAAATAAAGAGGATTTGTGCAGCAACATAGGTGTAGGGGTTGTGGTAGGAAAATATAAACCTTACTCCACTCTGAGCTGAATTTTCTGAAACTAAAATACTTTGAACATGCGTTTGAAAAATGTGACCTGCCTTCCCCCTGATCGTCTTGATACATCAGTGGGCATGCCGCAGTTTGCTTGCCTTATGGGGAAAGGCAGTCCAGGTGCAACCCAAAATATGAGGATCTGTGGAAATATTGCCAGATTTGTGCTTGGAAAACAAGATAAAATTAAGATGAAATCTGCTGGGTATGTCTATGTCTATGTACTGATTCTTGTAGAGCACATATATCAACCAAGGTCTCATAGTGCTCTGCCCAGACTCAGGAAACGGATAGGATAAAGGTCTGAAAGAGCGTGAGATTCGGAATAGCCAGGTCTTGAGGGATCTACGGAACTTCTTATGATCTAGCTCGGTTCGCAGGTGTAATGGCAGGGCATTCCAGAGAGTTGGGGCTATTTACCTATAGGTGTACAGAGACGACAGTAAAAATCTACATTATGGTTCAATCTACTGCTGAAAAGCACACAGCAGCCCCTTAAAGTCAGGAGAGCACTTGTCTGCACCAGTCCACATTCAGACAGGAAGTTTGTAATTAAAAATGGGAAAAACTGCCACTTTTGTCCTCATTAAATGAAGATCATGTCAGACTCTTCGGGCCTTTTTTCATATTTTTTGCAGTTTTATATAGCGCAAACTCGACCTGAAATTATTAGAGAGCATTACATGAGCACCAGTTACATTACACAAGGACAGTCATTTTTGGTAGCCACGGGGAAATTATATGATTTGCCCAGAGTCACAGGTTGTTGAGCCAACGCAGAGAACCCAACCTGGTTCCCCAGTTCTGACCATTATGCCACATCCTCGCCCCTTATCCACTGGAGACGTCTGCTGGCTTATTTTAAAGGTACTGTTGTGCTATGGTGTGTGCAGCCTATCACATACCACCTTTGGCTATGCTATACCCTAAGGTTTGTGGTATTTGAAACTCTTGAGAGCAGCAGCGGTACTGCCAAGCTGCTCTTCAAGCCCACACCTGAATATTCTGGCTCTGTTGCTTCAGTGTATTGCACCTCAAGGTAGAGTACGCCTCTGTCTCTGTGCGCATCACAAATAAATGCCCTCTACAATCAGGTAACACAAAGGATGGTGCCTGCAAGGGAGTTGAGATATTCTTCTTTCATGAATGACACCATGAAAATTTGGAAATCATGTGCTTGGAGTTGAGTCTATCTATAAAATCCCATTTGCGTAACATGTCCTGCTCCAAACTCCTGTCGCTCACTTATGGTCATATCAGATTCACGTTTGATACGGATGACTTCTTCATTTCATGCTCCCTATTTGCTGTTAGCTAGAAAGAACTTTAAGAAGGGGAGGTAACATTTGGCTCCACCAACAGTGGCAGCTTTCACAGTGCCATATGATTAATTCTTGACTCCATCAAGAGTGAACTGTAACTCTCTTCATCAACATTCCCGAGGGGTAGGTTGCTATCACATTTCCAACAAATTGGGCCAGCATTTCCACAGTACTGTAGGTCCACTTACAACAGATCCCGTCAATTTGGTAGTCTCTGTCTCAGTGGCACCCCACCCCTTGGGTGTATTCAGCACCTTGGATGACACATTTGACCATACAATTGCCCAGTACTTCTTGTGATAATTCCATACACGTTTGGATGGATGTAATTTTGCCCACATATCTTCCTCCCTCCTGGTGTTGGGCACCTTCCTGATAACCTAGAGTGCTAAAGTAGGAGCTATGGACAATCATGTTGGCTGTATTGACCGCACGAGTCTTGGTGCCATCAACCCTGACAGTTCTCTTGGTCCTGGGAGGTACCAGGATCCACTCATCACCATAGAACCGAGATCCCTGGTTGGCTGAGGTAGGTACCCTAGGACAAATAGGGACCCGCGTTTTAACGTCAGGGAAAGGAAAGTCACCTTCTGAGATAGCCCCGCTCACCCCCTTAGTAGCTTGGCACGAGCAGCCAGGCTTATCTTTAAGGCACAAATGTGTAAAGAATTTGCAACCACGCTCACAGCAACCTAATGATGACACAACAAATAGACTCCACACGAGTTTTATAAAAACGAGTATGAACTTTATATAAAAAGATATACGATAAGACCACACAAAATAAATCCAACATGTGCGTATTTGTAATATTTCTCCTGGCCGGTTATTAGGCCAGCCAACCCTTGTAAGTTATGGCGATATTAATGAGCACTTCTAAACATTCTACTGTAATTCTAACATCATGTTATGCAGATCGTAAATAATGCTAGAATCAGGCACTTTTGTAATGTAAAAATAATGCAATGCGTACGCAACAATCAGGCACTTTGCGATGTAAAAATATTGCAATGCTTGGCACGACAATCGAGTATTTTGCAGTGTAAAAATAATGCAATGCGTAATACAATCACCAGGTACGTCGTTATACAGATGTAAGGCAACGCGTAATGCACTAATCAGGTAGTTTGTTATGCAAGAATAATGCACTGCGTAATACGCTAATCAGGTAGTTCTTTCTGCAGAAACAATGCAATGCGTCATACGACAATCGGGTATTTTGTTATGCAGAAACAATGCCATGCATAATACACTAATCAGGTACTTCATTATGCAGAAATGATGCAACGTGTAATACAAAAATCAGGTACTCCGTTATGCAAAAATTGAGTAATCCGTACTAGACTCCAGGACTGATCACGGTGCCTCAGGCGATCTCTCCGCCACTCGTGCTTACTTGCAGGTAACCTCTGACAACAGTTGCCCCCAATGTGGGTATGGTATAACACAAAAAGTGCAGCTCCACGCTCCGGTACTACCACTCCCTTGGAGTCGACACACGTTACCTGGGGGGCACAAACTCACTCTCCTCTCCTCATCCAGTGGTTTGGGCCTCCAATGCAATCTTTGGGACTTGGCCACGGCGGGCTCAGGCCGGCGGCTCAGCTCCTTCAGGGCTGTCGGTCCGGGCCGCTACTGCTACAAAGATCTCAGGCTGCCACAGGGCACACACACACAGCGTCGCGGAGACTTCCTTCCTTGAGGTCAGTCCTCTCCTTAAGTCTATTCAGTTGTTTCTTCCTTGGCAACGGTCCTCTTGACCACAAAGTAGTTCCAGTCTTGTTCACACTTGATCAAGTCATTCTTCAAAGTTGAGGGGCTTCAGCTCTCATAGTTATACCCCTCAATGGCTTTGAAGTCTTTGTGTTCAGAGGACACTGACCCCTGTTCAAACCAGTTCTGGGTGCCTCCCTGCCAGTGACACCTTCTTCCTTTGATTAGGTGGGGTCTGGATACTCAATCACTCAGCAGGAGATGGGACAATTGTTTTATAGCGGTAACCCAGGCCTCCTCACCTCCAGGGGCATCTCCTCACCCTGCACTCCCGATGTAGGCCAGCCTGTTGCTGTCTCACCTCCTCCCCTGCGTCAAGACATTCCCCAGATCCCATTGCTTCCAAGTCCAGACAGTCAATCGACAGCCAGGAAGAGACACACAAAAATGTTAGAGCACAAAAACTCAGACACTTCTAAAAGAGTGGCTTCTAAACACACAATGCAAAAACCACCTTCATAAAAAGATGTGTCATTACATTGTGAGTTCAGGCATACTAAACTTCACCTTTCCATCTTACGCCTTTGGCAAGATAGGCTGGAAAACATATTACACAGCCTTCCGATTCTATCCTGTGGGCAAGATGGCCTTTCCACAGTGAAAAACGAAATGGAGATTATTTCACTGTCAGGGTGTGGTACTGAAAATTCTGGACCCGTGTTATAAATGTCGTCGTATTGTGACGATTTTGGTATCAGCAGACCGCAAATGGTTAGAATACTATGCACAAGCATTTTGGTCATAATCGAGTGACGAAATCACCCGGAAATGAGAGTTTCCGTTCTGAACCCTCGGGTTCCATTTTGTGAACGGCAGCCATTTTGTGATTGCCCTCACACAGGCCAAATGACTAAGGCCGAAGCGAGTCTAAAGGACACGTACACCTTTGCTGACTCCTCTGTGACCTGGGCAAGCTGACTCCAGTGCCTGAAGCCGAAACCTGTTCTGCTAGTTCCTTTCCCAGTGGCCGAATGAGATTAGCATCAAGGCGCAACATGTCATAAACCTTTCTTCGCACACAAACTATGTCTAATCTCACACACACCTGTCCCTGTTTTCTTTCTTTATGACTTGCTTTACGAGGAGGAGGTGCCCGTTTTTATTGGGGGTCCGTCGATATCTGATGAAGATACCGGGCCTTGCCGAGTAATTGATTGTGGGCTGGACAAGCTAAAATATGGGTTTGTCATCATGACTCTGCTTTTCCTTTGTAGTGAAAATATGTGAATGGTCAACTGTAAAATAAGGAATGTTTGCCTAAAGCACAATATTTTGTATAAAAGAGAAGGCTGGCTTTGTAAGATTGAGCAGTCTCCTGAGAACATACACCGTGTTGATACCTGTTACTGGCTGCAGCCAATAAATTCGATCTTTGACTTCACCGAGAAGACTCTGTGTTTCTGTAGTCTGAAACAGGAAGAACACGAAGTCTTTGGGTGTGTCCCCTAGCACCGCTGGGTTCTTAAAAACCAGGTACTTCAGTTTGGCGCCCATCGTGGGGCGGTATCAGTGGTACCGGTCCAAGCAGAGGTTCGTGAGGAGCTTTGTGTGAAAATTCTGGAGGAAGGCCGCCACTTCATCGACCCCTGTATGTCGACGTGGTACGAAAGTCTTTGCTGCGAGGTTCCCTGCTTCCCGACGGCTACGAAGGACTGCTGCCCTTACTATCGCCCTGTTTTGGACCCTTGATGATTGGTAGAGCGAAACGTTAGACGAGTCTTCTGGTGACGTCATCGATACCTCAGTTAAATGAGTGGAGCGTCTCCCAGTCCTTAGTTTGGTTCTTAGTTTTTGGGTATCCTTCGGGATCGCTTTGTTTGGAACTTGCAAGTGCCAAAACCGAAGCATTTGTGTATTCACAAGACTCTCGTATTCGATAATCCTTTGAAGTTTGAAGCTAGACTAGAGAGCGAAGATGCCTGGTCTTAGCAGACTTGGAAATCTGTTTTGTCTTGGTTGTAATAGGGATTCCCGATTGGAGGACTCGTGTGCGGTTCCTCCGATTGGAACTCCAACCTATGAACTTTATGTGAAGCATGGCATGGGCCCTATCGCATATAATGCAGTATGGATCCGACAACATGAAAGATGGTGTTTTAAAATGGCCTCAATATGGTAGTTTTGACGTAGAGATTTTGGATAATCTAGAGGTCAAACTTTTGAAGAAGAAAGCCCGGCCGGCAATGTTTGACTATTTCCGCCTATGGCGCAAAGAAGCCAAACAGAAAGAAATTAAGCTAGCGAAGAGGAATAAACGTGAACGAGGTATGTCAATGGTACAAGCTGCTGTTGCGTTTAGGGATAATGAAGAAGAGCAGGAAAGCGAGCAGATGCTTAGAGTGAAGAAGTTAGCGGTAGATAGATGCTACCCAGTCTTGCCGCCTAAAGAGCAGGAAGAGAAGACAGATCTTGCGAAAGATCCTTTAATGTCACATCTCTTGACTTCACCAGCCCCTTATGCACAGAGTGCTACGGCACCACCGCCACCAGTTGTGGCTGTGCAACCTCCGGTTGTTGTGCCACCTGTAATTCCTCCACAGCCAGCTCCTTTTCCGTTGGCTACTGCTCCATTGGCGCAGCCTCCTCAGGGGCCGCCAACCTTGCCTTTGTCTGCTACTTCCACTTCTGTTCTTAATGCTCCTTCTGGTCTGCCTTTGGATTCTTCTACTGTTGTTCCATCTTCTCTTATTCTTCCATCTTCTCCTTCTACTAGGCAGCGTATGACTGCTGCTGTTTCTGGTTTCTTTTCTCCTTTGTTGGGACAATTGGGTATGTCTCCAGTGAATGTGGATAGACAATTACGTAGTCAGTTGCCTGATGCAGATGAGCGTGTAGTATTGGATCACATGGCACGTAGATGGGTTACATATACTTCCCAGTATGATCTTTAGGGTATTATGGATGTTTTCCGACAGTGGAAAGCACCAAAGCAACGGTACGTTTTTGAAATGATGTGTGTGTTCCTCCATGAACAGTGGGTAGACGAAGTGGGTAAAGCGCCTGAAGAATTATATCGAGTGCGTTCCGATTTTGCGAAAGGGACGATTGTGAGTCTCCTCGACATCGAGAGAGCGGTGTCGACGTTGTTGTCGTTTCGTAATAATGCTCCTTCTGAGCGATTGTTTGAGCCTGAGTCGTCAGTTGGGAGAAAAGCGCATCAGTATCCGATGCGCGAGGTTCCTCCAGTTTGGAAACCTGCTGATCCTAATGCTCATCCACCCGTTGTTGCACACTTTCAGCGAGTTTGGGTGCATGTTCCTTGGAAGCGTGCTAAAGTCCTAGCTCTTAAGCAGACTTTACCTGATCCGCGCAAAAATCTGGCAGGATATTATAAAGAGCTCACTCAAACTGTGGGTTCGTGCGTCATGAATTTAGCAGACATAGACATGTTGTTTGGCAATGTTGTCCCACATCCTATTTGGAGTAAGATTCGATATACGGATCATGATAACGAATTGGGTGATACCTGGGCTAATCTTGTTGCTGCAGATGATAGACAAGTTGGAGGTGCTAAGCCTGAAGATCTTATAACTGAACTACCTGGTAGGATCATTAATTTCATGAAGACTTTGATGCCCGAAGTGTGTGTTAATTGGGACAAGCTGTCTGCGTGTAAGCAGAAGAAAGACGAGACTGTCTCTGATTTCTTCACGCGGTTTGAAGAAACTTTTGTGGATCATAGTGGTCAGGATATGGCTACCGAAGGTGGCCAGAGATTGTTCGTCGACAAATTCGTGCATAATTTGCTTCCCGAGTTGTGCACTAAGTTGAAGGATTCCGAGAGTGCTTGGCCCGTTTCTACGTCAGCACAGATTTTAGCTACGGCCCAGTACTATGAAAATAGGCGCAAAGATGAGTTAGAGAAAGCGGATAAGAAGACTAAGGAATTGAAGACTAAAGTTCTTCTACAGCAAGCTTATCCACCCCGTACTAATAGTCAGCGCGATTATCAGCAACCTCAGCAGTATTCGAGAAACTTGCAAAGGAATGAGTTTTCTCAACAGCGTCTCCCATATGGGCCTAACCAGTGTGCCTATTGCAGAGAAGAGGGTCATTTCAAGAATAGTTGTCTGGCTTTGTTGCAGCGTAGGAATGGTGTTTCTGGTGTTAGAGGTAGAGGTGCTCAACAAGCGCCTAGAGGTAGAGGTTGCGGACAGAATGTACTTCCTTTGCCTCCACAGAACTCGATGAATAGTTTTGATCAGCAGCAAGGTTCGTTTGGTAGGACAGCACAGTACTATGTGGATGATTACTATGTCGAAGGTCCCGCAGTGAACAGTAATGATTGTTAGGACAGCCATGGACAAAGAGAGGGAGTTGTTTCAGTTCCAGTAGAACAGAGTGGACCCTATGTTGAAGTGATTGCATCAAATGTGTCAGAGCCTTTTCTGCTGGATACTGGTGCTACTAAGAGTTCTATTATGTATTCGAAACTCCCTGGCGCACCTTTGTCCGGTGAAATGAATGTTTCTGTAGGTTTTTCTGGCGCTCCCATTACTAATCCAATTTCTGCTCCATTGTCTCTTTTTGTTGGACCGCGTAAGTTCGAAGCACCCCTTCTATTGACTACAGGTTGTAATGATAATCTGTTGGGTTTGGATTTATTGAAGAGATTGTATGCGACACTGTATTGTTCCCCGTCAGGAGTTCATCTAACATTGGGTGAGAGAGTGATCTCTCCGATGTATCTGTCGAAGGATAGCATTCCATCTGAATTGTCTTCTTTACCGGATTCATTATGGGCTATTGGTCCGAATGATGTGGGCTTGTTGGACATTCCTCCATATGTTGTGACGCTGAAGGCGAATGCTAAGCTACCGCGCATTCCACAATACCGCATCTCGAGTGATGGTGAGCGTGCACTTTTAGCGATCATTTATGATCTGATCGACAAAGGTGTTATTGAAGAAACGAGAGGTAATGTGTGCAATAGTCCTGTTTTGCCTGTCTTGAAGAGAACTGATTCTTCACAACTTCCTGTATATAGGTTTGTCATTGATCTTCGTGAAGTGAACAAGATTGTTGTTCCGCAATTTCCCGTTGTGCCTGACATTGCTGCCTTGTTGACTTTGATTCTAGCTACAGCCACATGGTTTTCGGTGATAGACTTGAAGAATGCTTTCTTCAGTATCCCGATTGGCGAGGAGAGTAGGGATATTTTTGGATTCTCTTTAGGTGGACGAAGTTTCCGCTTTAAGCGCGCTCCTCAAGGCTATTGTGAGAGTCCATCGATCTATAGCCAAGCCTTGAAAACGCAACTGGATTTGTTGGTTTTACCTGATGGTGCAGCCCTTATTCAGTATGTTGATGATTTGCTAGTTGCAGCTGATACTGAAGAGATTTTCAAGGAAGCCACTTTGTCATTACTACGCCACCTGTTTGATTGTCAGCATAAAGTTTCTCTCTCTTAGTTACAATATTGTAGACAAGAAGTAACCTACTTAGGTCACCTCTTATCGAAGAAGGGAAGGAAATTGACCCCAGAGAGAATTCAAGCTATTGTGAAAATGAGTGTTCCTAAGACACAGAGAGAAGTGCGTGCCTTTCTGGGTATTACATCGTACTGTAGACAGTGGATCCCTAATTTTTCTTTGTTAGCAAAGCCTTTGATAGCCCTTACTGTGAAGGATACTCCAAATCCTATTCCATGGACTGACGAATGTCCAAAGAGCTTTTCGGAATTACGCAATGCATTGTGTTCGGCTCCTGTGTTGGGTACTCCCGACTACAGTAAGCCTTTCACATTGTATGTTCACGAGAGAGAGGGATGTGCATTGTCAGTCTTGACCCAGCAGTTTGGCAAGAAGCAACGCCCATGTGCGTACTTTTCGTCGACTTTAGATCATGTAGCTAGAGCGTTGCCGAGTTGCTTGAGAGCCACAGCGGCAGCGGCTGTTTCAATTCGACAGTCTGCTAATTTAGTGATGGACAATACGTTAGTAGTTATGGTTCCACATGCAGTGGATACCTTGTTGAACCGTACGAAGACACAGCATTTAACTAGTGCTCGGTTGTCAGGTTATGAGTTGACGTTGCTAGCGAGTCATGTGCACATTAAACGATGCAACACGTTGAATCCAGCCACGTTGTTGCCAATTACAGTTGAGACAGATAGTGAAGAACAGCATGACTGTTTTCTGAGAACTGAAGAAGAGACGAAAGGGAGAGTAGATCTTAGGGATACTCCTCTTCCTGAGTGTGATGGTACTTTGTGGGTTGATGGTTCGTGCTTTAAGTTGCCGAATGGTGATACGACTGCAGCATATGCTGTTACGACTTTGCATACGATTGTTGAAGCTGCACGTATCCCACATAATTCAGCACAAGCAGCAGCATTGATTGCACTTACGAGAGCATGTGTGTTGTCAAAAGGAAAACGAGTGAATGTATATACTGACAGTCAATATGCCTTTGGCGTGGCTCATAGTTTTGGACGTTTGTGGCGTGAACGTGGATTTTTAACTTCGCATGGAGCTAAGATACAGCATGGTCAGTTGGTGAATCAGCTTCTTGAGTCACTGACCTTGCAGTTACAAGTTGCGATTGTGAAATGCAGTGCCCATAAAAAGGTTACTGATGATGTTGGCCGCGGAAATGCATTTGCGGATGAAGTTGCGAAAGAAACTGCGAGGAATGTGATGAGTCGAATGTACGTTGCAGGTCCGGCGAGATGGGTTCCAGAGAAGAGTGTGTGCGAAGATACGATTGAGAGTGTGAAATCCATCCAAGCTGAAGCTACAGAGAAAGAGTTGAATGAATGGAGAGAAAGCAAGGGTAGATTGGATTCAAATGGTTGTTGGACTGATTTGTCAGAGCATCAGAGATGGTTGTTACCCAATGCGTATGTGCTTGCGGTTGTGACAATGGCTCATGGAATGGCTCATGTCAGCGTGAAAGGGATTTGCAAGTTGTTAGCTCCAGTATGGCAAAATGCTGAAATTCCTAAGTGTGCAGAGAATGTGGTCAAGAATTGCATGGTGTGTCTGAAATACAATCCTGGTAGGGGAACCCCAACTCCAGCTGGTCATTTTGCTCCTCCTACGTATCCGTTCAAGGTTTTGCAGCTAGATTTCATCCACATGGAAAGGTGCAACAATTTGAAATACATACTCGCTGTTGTTTGTGCCTTTTCGAGATGGGTAGAAGCATACCCCTTAAAAGACAATACTGCCATATCCACAGCTAAAGTCCTTGTAAAGGAATTTTTTCCTAGATTTGGAATGCCGAGAATGGTCTGGAGTGATAATGGAAGTGAATTCGTGGGTCGAGTGATGAAGAGTGTGTGTGAGGGGCTAGGTATCCAACAAAAGTTCCATGCTGCAAATCACCCCCAATCAGTTGGATTAGTATAGTGCTACAATGGCACGCTAAAACTGAAATTGGCCAAGATTCAAGCAAGCTCTGGTCTTAAATGGCCTGACGCTCTGCCTTTAGCACTCCTATCGACGAGAATGACTGTTCATTCAAGAGTGGGACTTAGTCCCTATGAAATTGTGTTTGGCCGTCCGGCCAACATATGGGGAGTGCCACGGCCGAGAAGGTTTAGTGAAATCGAACACCCTGTACTGCTTGATTATTTGTATGAATTGACGGCTAAATTGCATGTTTTACACCAACAGGTGCACAATACTTTGCCTCAAGTCTCTGAAGCTCCGGGACATCCCATCGATCCTGGAACATGGGTGCTGGTGAAGAACTTTCAACAGACAAAGAATGACCAGCCCCGTTGGACCGGCCCTCACCATGTCCTTCTCTCAACAAGATCAGCAGTGCGAGTGGAAGGGAAAAAGCACTGGATCCACGGCGTACATGTCAAGAGGGTCCCTTTGCCTCTACCGTACGACCAGCGGGTCCAGGAGGGAATAGCTGACTCTGAGACTGAGACTGTGCCTCGTTTTCTGCCTTTTAGCGATGCACGTATAAAGGGAACAACTTCTGAACGAGAAAGTGACAATATCTTGCAAGAAGCTGTGCCACCGTCACTTCGATTGAACACTACAGAGCCTGAACTTTTATTCCAAGATCAGACAGTACCTGGAAAAAGCCATTCAAATTTGAAGCCGAGAACTATGGACAAATAAAAATTCTTTCTTTGCTATTTTTGAATGTGCAGCTCTCTCATCTGAGAAACTTGCTTATTTTTGTTTTTCGAACCGCCATCCGGTTCTGCTGCCAGGGTCGTGGTTGCCGAAGTCTTTGGAGTGCAGCTGAAGACGTTAGGTCGACAGTTCTGGTTGGTCTAAAGGAGTTGCCCTGGACTGACAGAAGCATTCCTTAGCATAGAACACCCTACCGCCACGGGCAGCAATTAGAGAGGATGGAGTTTTTTGAGATGGAGAGACCTGCCAAACAAATGAACTTTAAAGCCAGAATGTGTATATTAATGACGGAGAAACGATTTCTGATTTTAATGTGTTTTCATGTTGCTTAGTGTAATGACGTTTTTAATAGAATATGTTTTATTCTCTTTTCAAGTGACCTTTGCACCCACTACACAGCCCACACCTCCTCCTACTGTTTCCTCGCATTCTTTTCACCCTCTGCCTGAGCATGAGTCCACTAGGAGATTAGGGTTTGCCAACAACTCTTTTGTTCAGCTCCTACACCAACACCAATTAGTAGTGAACACAACTAATTGTTGGGTGTGTGGTCTTATGCCACATACAACAGATAAGTGTATCCCATACTTGGTCTTGCCATTTAGTTATAATGGTTTTTTGTGGGCATTTCAGACGATGTTCATATATGCCATCGAACCGTATCCACCGCGTTCCACAAGAGGTAACTCGAGTAACAAAGCATTGGTAGTAGGAATCACAAATATGAGCAGAACAATTGACTCGTATAGAACGATTCCCAGAGGTGAGTTACAAGCTTATGCTAGATGGAATGTAACAGAATATGGAGTTACGCCGAGTGAGAACCAGCGAGCGAAGAGATCCTCCCCGATTTGGATTGTACCCCATCAGGGTCACCTATGTCTGCAAGGTAATGGCAAGAATCCCAGAGCTCAGTTAGGGAGAAGTGTCTGTACTGAAACATATGTTTTTACATTTCAGATTTCTCCTTCGTTTCTAGCAGCTAAGGGTACCTATTTCATCTGCCATGATAGAGCCTATACATGGTTGCCCCCTGACTTCTCGGGCACATGTTTTGTTTAGTTCCTGTTGCCTCCCACCTACACGGCTGCGGCAGATTACCATAAAACAAGGATAGTTAGAGGTGTCATCAGCGAAGAAGACACTGCAGGACAAGAATTTGGAGATTTCGTAAAGGGTTTTCTGCCGTTTTGGGGACCTATAGTTAACAGCAGGAACATAAGGCAATTGACAAGGGTGGTTGAATCCACCATAGTAGAAACTGCCGGTGCCCTTAGTAATTTGACGGCTGAGCTCCAGTCGGATCGCCTTATGACTCTTCAGAATAGATTTGCTTTAGGCATCGTACTTGCAGACCGAGGTGGGGTATGTAAAGTGATCCAATCAAGTTGCTGCATTTTCATCCCGGATAACGCTCCGACAGTTTACCAGGCCATTTCCAAACTGCATAAGATCTCTGGATCTATTCACGTGGATAAGCGAGACTGGTCATTGATGGGATGGTTCTGGGAATTGATATCTGCCTGGGGATGGAAAATTCTGATAGTCATTGGGATGATTCTAGCCATTCTTTTTCTGTTCTGTCTGTGTGTACAGTTTGCTCCTGCAATATGTGGCCTCTGTGCTACATCGTGTGTAAGGAAACCTGTATCAAGAACCAAGCTAAGTAATAGGATGATGCTACAGCAACATCTCAATGACTTTATGAATATAGACCTGGACTCAGATTAGCGTGAGTATGGGTTATTGCCTGTGTAAGGGCAAAAGGAGGGTCTGTGGTACTGAAAATTCTGGACCCGTGTTATAAATGTCGTCGTATCGTGACGATTTTGGTATCAGCAGACCGCAAATGGTTAGAATACTATGCACAAGCATTTTGGTCATAATCGAGTGACGAAATCACCCGGAAATGAGAGTTTCCGTTCTGAACCCTCGGGTTCCATTTTGTGAACGGCAGCCATTTTGTGATTGCCCTCACACAGGCCAAATGACTAAGTCCGAAGCGAGTCTAAAGGACACGTACACCTTTGCTGACTCCTCTGTGACCTGGGCAAGCTGACTCCAGTGCCTGAAGCCGAAACCTGTTCTGTTAGTTCCTTTCCCAGTGGCCTAATAAGATTAGCATCAAGGCGCAACATGTCATAAACCTTTCTTCGCACACAAACTATGTCTAATCTCACACACACCTGTACCTGTTTTCTTTCTTTATGACTTGCTTTACAAGGAGGAGGTGCACGTTTTTATTGGGGGTCCGTCAATATCTGATGATGATATCGGGCCTTGCTGAGTAATTGATTGTGGGCTGGACAAGCTAAAATATGGGTTTGTCATCATGACTCTGCTTTTCCTTTGTAGTGAAAATATGTGAATGGTCAACTGTAAAATAAGGAATGTTTGCCTAAAGCACAATATTTTGTATAAAAGAGAAGGCTGGCTTTGTAAGATTGAGCAGTCTCCTGAGAACATACACTGTGTTGTACTTCTAGGATACCTGTTACTGGCTGCAGCCAATAAATTCGATCTTTGACTTCACCGAGAAGACTCTGTGTTTCTGTAGTCTGAAACAGGAAGAACTCGCAGTCTTTGGGTGTGTTCCCTGGCACCGCTGGGTTCTTAAAAACCCGGTACTTCAAGGGCATGGCACACACCTTAGTACATGTCCAACCTTTCACATGCACTGCACCCTGCCCAGGGGGTACCCTGGACATTCCATTGGGGTGTCTGATGTGCATAGAAAGGGAAGGGTAAGGTCTGGCAAGTGAGTGCACTTGACAGAACAACATGGCAGTTTAACAAACTGTGCGCCGGCACTGCAATGGCAGGCCTGAGTTCCCTTGTGCTTTGGTTTGCATGATTGGACCTGGAGGGTATAGACAAAAGGTAGTCTTTCCTATGCCCTTGTTTTAGCCATGACTGCTTGTGTTTCTGTCCTTATTTTAATGATGAAGAAGGTTCCATTTTGGTGAAGGGATTGTGAGAGTAGTGCTCCAACATGAGTATCTTCCTCATGTTTGCAACTGAACTGCCAATCCTCCTTCTTGGCAGAAAATGGACTGGTATGCTTTAATGAGCTTGAGAAGGCTGGATTGATAGAGAGCCTTAGCAGGTGCGTGCTGACAGGCAGCCTTACAGGGGACAAGTGACCATTTCACTATGTGTCCTATGTCTCTGTCTGTAAATTGTCATTTTGAAAAAGCTAATGATTCATAACTTTTTTTTAGTTATCGAAATATTTTTGGCGAAAGAGTTTTTGAATCCCACTTTACTCACAGTTATGTCACTTATAGATAATGTCAGACATGGGGCTATTAATTTGGGAAAAGGGTACCTCACAAACACAGTTCTAAAAGAATCTCTGTTCAATCCGCTGGTAGCTATGGCATAAGCACAGGCAATCTCCAGAGAAGTGTGCTAAGTTAAAGCACTACCAACAAAATAAAAATAAAAAACACAAAACAATGAAATTCCCAAAAAGTTTATAAAATAGAGAAAATGGTAATCAGCAGAAATACACCAAGTTGAGCAAAATAAGTTAAGATGAGCAGGATGTATTAATATTTGAAGTTTTTAAAGCAAAAAGCACCTACAAAAAGTTAAGCACTATCAAAAAACATTAGTTCTCTGTTGTCCGGGACCTAGTCACAATTTTAGATCTACCCCGCCATGGAACAGAAGTCAGATACACCATACAGGGAGTCCTGGCAAAAGGTTTTACCTTCAGACTCCCAACTACTGGGAAATCGTCTGGTCAGTCCTGAAGGCCCTAGCTTCTTATGACAGGCTTCTGTGGACTAGTTCCCTTTAAAGCCAGCTGTCCTACAGGGTCTAATCCTCTTTAGTCAGGTGGACCCTCTTTCAGTCAGAAGCCTTACGCTTGTGTCAATGAAGCAGGTAAACAGGAGGTCAACCACTTGACTATTTGAGAACAAATCCAGTTTCTGTGTGCCAGCAGATTCAGAGGTCCTTGAGACTCCTTCTTGTAATAGGCGCCGGAAGTCAGAATTCTTCTTCCAGAATGACTTATTCAGGCGGAGCTTTCCCCAGTCCAGTAATGTTCTAAGGAAGTGATGGTGGAAGTGCCAGATTTATCCTGTGCACTAGTGATAGGGGAAATTCTACTGCCCGGTCCTAACAATGTTCTTGCAGTTACCCACCTCCTTTTGCAACATTTCCTCTTTGACTTACTGTAAAAATAGACAGGAGCCACTGTTTCTAGATGGTGAGACCCAGCTGGCCCCAGGCAGGCCCGTCTTCAGCTTCTGCATCACTCCAATACCTGACAGGATTAAAACTAGTATTCCCTCATACTGTGGCTGGAGCCTGACTATAAAATGCCATCCTTGGCATCTCCAAGTTAAATGAGATAGTGTGAAAGCTGCCTTTTGTTCTACCAAATGTTCCTGTCCACTCCCAAACATGTATTCCTTGCAGAGTGGTCAGCATTTAACACCTATTGGCTTTTCCTTGGTGCCAAAGCATGCCATTGTCCTTTGTATGAGAGACATTAACTCTCCCAGCCTAAGATATGTCTAAGGTGCCCAGACATCTCTCTTGTGCTTCAGTGTGACCTTGACCTTGCCATGCCCTTCTGACTCGTCTTGATGTCTGTCTCCTGCATTTTTCCTTGTTAGCTGCTCGTTCTGCCTCCTATTCGGTAACTTTTTTGTTTGTGCAATCTGTTTTATCTGCCCCCTGTCTCTGCTTATCTACTCCTTTTGCATATTTTGTTCCTCTTGCTGTTCCTTACTGGTCCAAATGCCTCCCGCAGCTTCACCCCAGAAAAACTCCACCTGCTCAACCCTGGGCACCGCCACAAACGCTGCTAACGAGTACCACCTCAGTTCACGGTGGGCCCCTTTGCCTGCTCTCATTGAGACTACACCTGCTTCCACACAGCTGGGCCCAGACACCCCTCACCAAGTCAGAAATCTCCTGCATTCACACAGCAGCACACCCCCACCCCCACAACACCACTCACTTGCATTCATGTCCCTCAATGCACGCTCACTCAGAAAGCCCTCCACCAATATTTGGGATCTCATCCACTTCAGTGCATCGGACTTCCTCTTTCTCTTTGAAATCATGAGGAGGACTCACCTTCATCCACAGGGATGCCATCAATTGTACCTCGTACACTGACCCTGAAGTCACTTTTATGGAACACATGCACTTCAAGCTTCATATGGACAGTACTGCCCTAAGGACCGTGCACCCACTTCAGCAACATCCTATTGGCCTCACTGCACCCCACACCATGGGCACCAAATACTTCCTACTCCAAGGCAATCTCAACTTTCATCTTGACGACCCCACAGACTCCAATTTCAGACCTTCTTGAAAGTTTATAGAACATCGGCCTCACCCATTTCATGCAAGGCCCTACCCACATCGTCGGTCGGACTCAGCCTGGACCCCATCTTCTCCTCCATTGACAAGGTGAAAGTCAGTGATATCACTCTACTCATATGGACGGACCTCTCAATTGTTCACATCAAAATAACAGCGCCACCAGCCACCCCTACAGGGTCTAGTAACACTCCAACACACAAACAAATCACCAAGATCTACAGGAAGTTCACACCTCGGCCACCCCCCATCAGGCTTCCCAGCGTGCTAACCTCATCATCAACAAAAGCCTACCAGTTGACAGCATGGAACCCTCTATCCATCGAGGGCATTGCAACAACAATGCAGACAGTCCATTCAGGAGCTCCCACAGACCACTGCCCCCACCATATCTACAACCAGGGAAGAGCCACTATCAGCACTGCACTCACTTCCATCATCACACCTCCCTCAAAACAGCCTCCTTCCCAGATAGCTGGAAACATGACGAAATCACTGCCCTCCTCAAAAAACCCTTGGCCAACCCTGAAATACTCAGCAACTACCTACCCATCTTGCTGCTCCACTTCCCAGCCAAAGTCATCTAGAAGACCATCATTAGACAACTCTCAGACCACCTAGAACATCACAAACTCCTGAACTACTCTCAATCAGGATTCTGAAACAACCACAGCACCAAAACAGACCTCATCGCTGCCGTAGACGACATGCGCACCATCTTCTACTGTGGACAGACTGCCACCCTCATCCTCCTTGACCTTTCAACCACTTTCAACACAGTCTCCCATCACACTCTCATCACCAGAATACACACAGCAGTACTCAGGACCACACAGGACCAGTACTCAAATGAATAGCTTCCTTCTCTGGAAGACCAAAATTAGTCAAGCTCTCATCATTCACATCAGAACCCAAAGACCTTATCTGCACAGTCCCACAGTGATCATCACTCACTCACATTTTTCAACTTATACATGACTCCTCTGGCAAACATCATTAAATCCCTTGAAATTTACATCATCTCCCTCTCAGACTACACCGTCACCACCAAGACAAACTTCAAGCAATGCATGACCAGTGTGACCTGTTAAGAGAAAGAAAACTACCTCAAGATCAACACCGACAAAACTGAAGAGCTGATTTTCAGGAGTAAGAGCTCATCTTTGGACTCCACTTGTGGCCCCTCAATCTTGGACCCACATCACCCCTAACAAACCATGCTAGGAAGCTAGGCCTCATCTTGGACACCAACCTTACCATGAAGTTCCAGGTCAATGCCATCCCCTCCTCCAGTTTCCAAATCCTCTGCGTGTTAAGGAAAATCTTCAAGTGGCTCCCAATGGACACCAGATGTACCATCATGCACGCCCTAATTACATGCAGATTGGACTATGGCAATGTACTCTACGCTGGCATTCCAACCCCTCTCCTTCACAGACTTTAAACCATCAAAAACAGCACCATCAGACTCCTCCTCGACCTTCCGTGCAGAACCCAGACCACACTACTCCTCAGAGAGCTCCACTGGCTCCCCATTTTGAAGCACTCCCAGTTCAAACTTCTCACATGTGCATTCAAACCACTACACAACATATGATCTGTATACCTCAATCATCAGTTTTACGTCCCCCAACCCACCAGACTACTTCACTCATCATCACTTTCACTCGCACACACCTGCATCCACAGAAGCAGAACAGGAAGTCAATCTTTTTCCTGCCAAGCCACCAAATCCTGGAACGACCTCTCCAAATTCTTCTGGTTCACTTTCAAAAATATATTGGCATCAGTTTATAAGGTTGTAGGTCACAGTACCTGACTCTTCTTCCTCAAATACAGATGCCCATTTAGGTGAATCTTACTTTCTATTTTTCACTTGCTAGTATTTAGCAGCTGGTGATTCACTTTCACTGTTCTCTGGATCAATTTCAACCACTTCAGGTTCTTCATTGACTGACTTAAGTCTTTTTTTTCTGCCATTGCTTTCTTTTTCAGGTTGTTCTTAGTTTCTTTGTGGTTTTGACTCTGGCATCTTTCAACTTCACTTGTTACTACTGCTAAACCTTCTCCACTCATTGATGGGCTCATACAGTGGTCAGCATCAGCAACACGATTAACTGTGAACTGTTTTCTTCCTCTGGGTTTCTTGTGACTCCAATTTCCAACAGGAGATTTTTACTGTTTAGATCATAGACTACTCCTTCTTGCTGACACTCATGACTTTGTAGCAGCTCTTCACTCTGATACTGAACCTGACAAATGCTGCTGGTACCTTCACCAGGATCATCATCTCATCATCAGAAGCTTCTAACCCTTTGCCTTCACCAATTTTGCCAGTTTAATTTTTAAAATTCCACCATACACACTGCGAACTTGACTCTGTGAATCAGTAGTTATTGTTGAAATTTCTTAATTGACGCCTTCACTCTGTGTGTGTCTGTGTCTGTGTGTCTGTGTATGTGTGGCATTTATTTATTTATTTATTTCAATTTGTATAGCGCGTTGTCACCCGGGGGTCTCTAAGTGCTTGTTCAGGGTAAACACCGGACATTACAAGACAGGCAACCAACTTACATCACGCCCCATGCTTCTTGAAAGAGCACCGTTTTTAGCATCCGACGAAACGGCAATAGATTAGACTCCTTGCGGAGGTTAGATGGCAATTTATTCCATGCTGCAGAAAGCATAATCGCAAAAGCACGCCCACCCAAAGTGGACAGGCGGAAACGTGGGCTGACCAAAAGAGTAGCCTCTGATGAGCGTAACGCCCTACCAGGAGTGTAGCAAGACAGTCGGGCTTTAATATAACTGGGCGCATTGACATATACTGCCTTGTGTGAAATACACAGACCTTTAAACATTGCTCTCTGTCTGATAGGGAGCCAATGTAGTTGGCGCAGGAGGGGCGAAGCATGCACACTCCTGGGCTTCTTAAAGATCAATCTGGCTGCATCATTCATAACTGTTTGCAGTCTTGAAAGTTGTTGCTGGGGAAGCCCTACATAAAGCGTTACCGTAATCCAGCCGTCCTAAGATCATAGCGGCCACCGCGCTCCTCAAAGTAGAGAAAGACAACAGTTAGGAGATTTTCCGAAGTTGCCTTAGAAGGCCGACACATGTGCCCACCACTGAAGACACTTGCTTCTTCATAAACAGATTGCCATCAATGTTGGTGCCCAGACTTTTCACCACGACTGCCGGTACTGGAGTCCTGCACAACTCCTTGGGCCAGAAACGATCGTTTCAAGGGTTGCCAGAGATGGTAATAGACAGCACCTCGGTTTTATCTGGATTAATCTTCAAGGAGTTGGCGGACATCCAGTTAATTGTGTATTTTAAGATGTTGTGCAGCCTGGCTTGCGCTCCTGGCGAATCCTCAATTTGAATGACAATCTGTGTGTCGTCGGCATAGTTGTATATCTGATATTCCATCTGATTAAGAGCTGAAATCAGTGGCTGCAAATAAATATTAAATAGGAGCGGTGAGAGAACGGAACCTTGCGGAACTCCACAGGTAATAGCTGCTGCAGTTGATACTTGGTGTGACAACTGAACCCTCTGCGATCTTTCCTGCAGGAATGAAATTAGCCAGCCTAGTACGGTCCCCCCGATGCCCAGATCTCTCAAACGCGTCAGCAATTGACTATGACACACCGTGTCAAATGCAGCGGAGAGGTCAAGCAGCAGCAGGGCACCGGGGATCTTTTTGTCTGCTCTGCACCTTAATTCATCCAAAATGGACAGCATCACCAACTCCGTGCTGTGATGTGCCCGGAATCCAGCCTGATTCAGCTCTAACAGATCATTTGTCTCCAGTTGTTTCGAGAGGTTTGACATCCGCCCCAGGCTTCTTAAGCAGCGGACTCAGACGGGCCTCTTTGAGAGTGGTCGGGACCTGTCCAGTCTCCAGTGACCTGTTTAGAAGAGTAAGAACATCCTCCTCTATCCCTGACATAGCAAGCTTGAAAACCCTGGGAGGGCAGGGATCCACCTGGGAGCCTGACTTCACTCTCCCCACTAAGCTAGCTAGCATCTCCTTCGTAATCAAGGGCAATGTGTTCAGGGAATGAAAGACCTTAGGGATAACTGGCATAATTTGTAATGGACAGTCTAGGATTGGGGTGCGAGAGATTTCTATCAAGAGATCTTCAATTTTGCTCGTAAAGAAATCCTGGAAATTCTGACAGTCCTCCTGCGAGAACTCAGGCCTCTGCTCTTTGTTCTTCCTCAGTTCTGTGAGCACCTTAAAAATGTATTTCTGCGGATCTCGAGCTGTCGCAATTCTGGTCTCAAAGAACTCTGATTTTCGAGCCAGGATGGCCTTTTTATAAAGAGCAAGCTCCTGCACATATAAGCTCTGTGCATTCGTGTTATAGTCCCTCCTTCAGGCTCTCCGCTTTCCGTAGAGCCCGCTTCCTGATCCTCAGCGTGTCATTGAACCAGGGTGCCCCCGCCCCTTTGTCCACCATTTTCACTTTTCTAGCTGGCGCAACAACTTCAATGGCCTTCTTTAATTTGTCAACTAACTTCTGATAAATAACCTCTGTGTTATCCTCAATTATGTTTAATGAGGTGTAATTTAGTAGATTACCAACCAACTCTCCCTCATTAATGTTATTCCACTTCCTCACCATTTTCCAGGCCACCCTGGGTTTTCCTCCACATTTATGGGCCACCCTGTGACCCCTAATTAGATAATGATCAGACCAGGCACACGGCATAGTAGCTACCGGACTTAGTACTGGGTCCGTCGTCCACACTAAATCTAAAGTGTGGCCTTTGTCGTGCGTAGGGCCTACTACTTGTTGCACCATACCTAGGGCTGTTAGAGCCTCCTCTAGATGACTAGCCTGCCCCTCTTTGGGGAATATCTCCCAATGGAAGTTGAAATGTCCCATAACCGTCAAATTCTTATAACGAGATCTAAGATCATGGGCCAACTCAACAAAGAGATCCATAAATTCTGGTGCAGCCCAGGGGGGGCCGATACACCAATTAGATAACCAAGCAGTCAGTGCCCACCTCAAATTTTACTCCTAAGACATCTGCGCCACCTATACTTTCAGCACAGACTCTTTCCGCCCTCCATCGACTATTGTGGAGGAGAGCAACCCCACCTCCTCTCTTTGTACCTACACGATTTTGACAGATAGCCAAAAAATTTGGAGGGAGGGAAGCCACCACATCTGGTGTAGAGGATTCCTCAAGCCACGTTTCCGTGATCCCCAGAATATCAACCTCCCCATCCTGTAGTAGCGAATTTCTTTTCAAATTGTGCTTCTGTAATGAGCGAGTGTTTAAAAGACCATAATTCAGTTCCATATCTACATTCATTTTTCCCCTCTCCTCCCGTCCTCGCAAAGGTTTAAGCAGCCCTTCATGCCGTAACAGTGTTAGGCATTCCTGGCTTAGCTGCGGGTTACCTTGATGTGCAGATCTACTATACCTAATGGCTGGGCCAGGGGTTGTGGCCCCTGGTCCCGTTTGGGCGCAGATGGGCTCGCCTCTGGTGCGCCCACGGCACGTGCGCTGCGCGCTAGCATGATGTACAGGAATTTGTACAGGAATTTATATAGCGCAAATCACTTTGCGGTTTCTAAGCGCTTGCTTAGGGAACCCGTCCTGGTATTCCCCTGTGAGATAACCCCGGCAGGATATCCGCAAGGTGAAAGCCAGGCATCCCGCCGCGAGGGACGGTGTGGAGATTAAGCAAGCTATTGCCCAGAGTCGCAGAGTGTGAACCCGTGAATCGAGTAAGCACCGGAGCGGGAATTGTCGAGTCCATGGACATTTTAGGACTCAAGACCCCGCCGAGCCGGGAATTGAACCCTGGTCCCGGGCTGACCTCTGCTTCCAGGTCTGCCTCCTCTAACCAGTGAGCCACACTTCTCCACATGATGTCAGAGCCTTAGCAGGTTCAGTGTTACCTTGTACAGGAACGGCCCGCCAGTGAGATCGTCTTAAATAGGCGCCTTAGGTGGCCGTCTGACAGCTAGAATGCTGCCCCAAGATGGTGCCCGCCAGGCGTCCCAACTATCCCCAAGATGGCGTCCAAGAAATTATCGTGAATATGAGCAGGGGACCCGCTAAGCAGCGGTGTAGGTACGATTTAAAGTGCAGGTATGCGGAGCATTCAATATTAAAATGATGTTCAGCGAAATAAATCACAATAAACTCCTAATAAAATGCAGTATCCCTAAAAAACAAAATGCCTCGCAAATGAAACAGCGCGAAGCGCTTGATGTCAGAGCCTTAGCAGGTTCAGTGTTACCTTGTACAGGCATTAATCCACTGTGGAAATCTGTCACACTTCACAGCAGTGTTAGTCTCAAGTATAACTTGAAACAGGCCACATCAGCACCCTTCTAAGCAGTTCTTACAGATATGCTCCTTGATGACCACTCAATACTCAGGATTCAGTGGAAGGCATTGGATTTCTTTAGGAAGGATTTACTTGCTAATACCTCATGGGTATCCAAAGATATATCACCTCAGAAGCTATGGGACTGGTGCTCCTAAACGTTCTTTCCCAGCTAACGGGTGATCCCAGCAGCAATGTATCCAGCTTTAACAGCTGGGTCACTTCTGCTTTAGACAGTGTTGCCCCACTCAAAATGGTGACGTACTCAAGCGCAGTACCATTAGGGAATATTTCACGCACCAGATTAAACTATCTGACAATTCAGCTAGAGAGATGTTTAAAATAGTCGAATGCTTTACTAATTCCATGATTCTGAACATCTCATACCCTCTGTGCTGACCTGTCTGACTATTGTGAGGAAATAATACAAATGATTTACTCCGCCTTTCCTCTCTCATCTACCCTCTCTTACCCCAGACCCTCCCGGCACCTGGTCTGAATTCCGCTTGTTGCCACCCGAGGTGTCACTCAAGGAACTGCACAAGTGTAAGTCGGGCTCCCCAGGAGATCTGTGCCCGGCTTGGTTCTTTAAACTACCGGCCCCTTGGCTTAATCTGCTCTTTAACCAGATCTGGAACTCCTCCCTGACATCTGGTATCTACCCTGCTGCCTGGAAAAAAGCATTCTTGTTGCCTCTGCTTAAGAAAACTGATGCAGATCCTGCAGAGCACAAGAATTTTAGGCCTTTTTATCCTCTGCCAGCTCTGGCGAAAAGTCTGGAAAAGGAAGTCCAGAAGCAACTGGCTGAATTCCTTGAATCAAATGATTGCTTCCATGACTCGCAATCGGGTTTTAGAACTGGGTACAGCACGGAGATCGCACTTCTTGAAGTCTCTGAAACCATTCGCAAATCTGTGGACTATGCTGGTGTTCCTTGACCTGTCTGCAGCTTTCGACACTGTGGCCCACCCCATTCTTTTGGAGAGACTGGGACAGAGAGGAGTTCGGGCTTCTGCCTTGTCTTGGCTCCAATCATTCATGGAGAATCGCTCACAGCAGGTATTTTTTACGTCTCCACCCAGAAACCTCTTCTCTGTGGGGTACCTCAGGGTTCAGCGCTGAGCCCACTTCTTTTCAATGTATACCTGGTTCCCCTGGCAACCTTAATCGAGACATGGGGTGTGAGTGTAGTCTCCTACGCTGATGATACTCAACTGGTGTTTTCTTTTAAAGAACACTCGGAGGCTGCCTTTCTCAATTTTAAGCAATGCCTGAAAAATATTTCAGCCTGGATGAAGCTAAATACCGAGAAAACTGAGGTCTTATTTTTCAGCCAGGCAGCACCAACACCTTCTAATCTGTGGTGGCCCTCACAACTATCCCGGTGGATTCGGCCAGAAATCTGGGGTTTAAATTTGACAACGACCTCTCATGTAAGACCCAGGTGTGAAATGTCTCCTCTATATGCTTCTGTAAGTTAAGAGCATTGAGAAAAAAATGTCACTTCCTGCCAGAGGTCTGCAGGAAGACTTCCATGCCCTAGTAACCTCCCAGCTGGATTATTCTAATAGAATTTACTTAGGGCTCCCAGCTTACCTGGTTCGCAGGTTGCAAATCATTCAAAACCCAACGGCCAGACTAATTGGAAAAGTGCCATTTCACCATCATATTTCCCACATTTACGGCACCTCCATTGGCTTCCAGTCAACAGGAGGATCGAGTTTAAGGCGCTCACCTTGGCCTACAGAGCTCTCAGAGATCAGGGTCTGGGCTGTCTGAGGCAGAGATTGCAAAGATACCAACGAGACCGTGCCCTGAGATTAAACCACCTACGACTACTCAGGGTTCCCTGCTTCATTAAGGCCAGGATAGGGGGAAGATCGTTCACTGTGAAAACCGCGAAACTATGGAATATAATGCCCCTCCACCTCCGCATGATTGAGTCAGAACAGGCCTTTAGGAAGGCCTTAAAAATCTGGCTCTTCAGCTTGCCTTAGATCAACCCTCTATTACCCCGGGACACATCTGATGAGGGAGCCGCGCATTCTGTAAATTCAGATTGACAGATTGATATTGAAGCAGACGTCTCACTTACTTTATCATGACATGTTCTATGCGCGTCCTAGTAGGGTGGTACCACTAGAGCGCACTCACCCAAAAAATGGTAGTTCCTAGATAAAATCTGGCTGAATACACAGGGATCCAGAAGAAGAGTGGAAAGTTAAAAATACTTACAGGTATAGCCAAAGACTTCCTTTATTTGTAGGGTACCTGGGGTATGGATACATTAATTTTTTTTAGGGTTTTATTGAATTAAGTTGTTTAATTAACCCTACTACGTAAATGCCAACATGTTTCAGCCCACACCCTTTTGTCTCTTAGGTATTCCCCAAGATAAAAGACCAAGGTAGGTGAGAGCCTTAGGCCTCACGAATGTGCATGGTATGCATGCGTAGCAAGGAAGGGATAAATAAATAGCACTGACGAAGACCCCAGAGGGGCTCTTAATGCGGGCTAAAACATCTTGGTGTTTATATAGTAGGTTTAATTGAACAAAAAAATCCATAAAACCCTAAAGGCGCCGATGATGAAGCATGTAACGATAAAGTGAGTGAGGCGTCTACTCCAATATCTTTGGATAGTCAAACAGTATTAGGGAGTAAACTCTTCCATGAATAGGATCCCAAATTTTCTTTCTTCAGTCAGTCCAGTGTATGAATAGTGGCCATGGGAGAATGTAGCTGGTCTTATAGTCTTTCCATTTTGGTGAATAATTGGATATCTTTAGTCAGTTCTGTTGCCAAATTTACCTGATGAGTAAAAGATTTCACCATGTCAGCCAGACCTTGGCAGTAATCTAGAACGATGTAATCAGTTATTGAAACACGTGCAGCTAAAAGAGTGTAAGCCAATCTCATTGCTTTGACCATGAACACTTCATGGTGCAAGAGGCCAGTCTTTTTCTTTCAGGCACTTCTCATATACTCATTAGGACAAGAGAGAGGACCTCAGGCCACTTCCATTTAGTAAATGCACATACTTTGGCAATCTTGTTTTTGTTGGTTCCCTTAATCCTCTAAACTATTCCAGAAGATTGAGGACAATAACCACAATGCAACCTTTGAGCAATTTGTAGAGCTGTACAATTCAGTTGCAAAATCCCATTTTTGAAACGGTAACAAAAATCTGTGTCAATTGAAGTGGAAGGCCAAATCTAGGAATTAATTACCTTAACAAAAGTTTGGCAACTGCAAGATGTCGATCTCCAGGTGGGATAAGCCTCAACCCATTTAGAGACTAAAGAGACAGTCAAGAGAATGTATTTAAGGCAATTGTAAACTGTCATTTCAGTTAAATCTGTTAGAAGTCTCGTAAGTGGGCCCTCTGATTTGCAAATATGATTCATAAGGACACTAGTCATCTTGCCTTGAGTATTTTTCTGACATATCAAACAACGGTGACACAAATCTTCTACAACACTTCTAAATTTAGAATTTGACCAATATTTCCTAAAGGTACGGTTCATGGCATTTTTCCCCTTGTGTGAACAATTATGAACATACCTAGCCATTCAATTCAACTTCATGTCAGGAAGTACTTATTTATACTCAGGAGTGATGTAAATATTGTGATAATTCCTCTTGTAACCCAACACTTCCCATTTTCTTTTATCGTACTCTGGAACTTCCTCCTGGAGGGGACTCTATTCACTTAAAGTAGTCTGCATCGGACTCAATAAGAAACAACTCACATCTTCTGTGTTTGCCACACAATTTTCATTTAATTCATTCTGTCCTGCTCCTTGAATCACAGTTTCATTCTCAAGTGCAGAGTATCTGGCCACCTGGTCTACGTATTTATTTCCAAGTGTGATCATATATTTTCAGACATATGAGCAGCTAGGTTGACTACAGCAATTTCTTTTGGCGTCTGTATTGCTTTCAATCAATATATAGGAACAGTTTCTGATGGGAGTTCCAGAGGACCTCTCCAAAACATATTGGCTATCTGTTTAAACAGTCACACTCAAGTTTTCTAATGAACCACAAGGTCTTGTCAAAGCAACCAACTCCTTCTGCTGAAGTTAAATTCAGCAGGTTTGATGCTTAAGAATTTCAGAAATGGAACATACTGCATAAGCTGCCTACAGTACTCCACAATTGTTTCTTATACAAGTTTGATCAATAAACAGAATCTGATCAGTAATTTCAAGAGGAATTTCTTTAATGTCTGGTGTTGGTTTGGTACATAACTGTCACACTGATGCAGTCATGTTTGGATCATTATCAACATCACTCCTGTTTTTGTCTTCATTAGTATTTGGAACAGGATGCAGCATTGCAGCGTTCAGGAATTTCCATCATTGAATTGAAATATTCTCTGCTGCCAGTATGATTTGTTCATATCTGGTCAGACAACTGTTTATCATGTGCTGAGACCGAGTATGGATCAGCAAAATTTGAACAGACTATGGAACAAACACAATTAATGTATATTCCATCATGATTCCCTCACATTGCTCAATTGTAGCGCAAACTGCTGCCATCTCTTCGAAACAGCTAGCAAGACTTACAGCTATAGGACCCTGAACAGCTGAAAGGTAGGTTTTGGGGTCAAAACTGCCAAATGCACACCTGCTTCTTTCGTGACAAAAAAGGCAAACTCTGTGCTATAGTCAAGCATGCTTAGGGTTCTTTACATTATTCCTCCCTCCACCTTACAACTGCACCATCTCATTCCACATCTTGAAGCCTTGCACAGGAGATATTAAATGCATTCCAGCATTTTCAGTTGACAAAACAATCTAATTTGTACCCATCAACTGATTTCTGGCATTTGTCTGAATCTGCTTTGTTTGAGCAACCATCAGCATCTCCTTGATCTTTTTCTGCTTTGCATCAAATCCAACCACTACTGCACTTGACATATTAAGGATTTCTGTTATACACTTTATCTGCCAGCAAACCACACTTTGTTAAATATGAGAACTGAGTTCAGGACTCCTAATGAAAGCAGACAGAAAATCACTTGCACCATCTTTCTCGGGCTCTTCGAATCCACTGTGCATCTTCAAAATCTGCATGAGCTTCTCATACTAGGCATGTACTGACTCTTTGGACTCTTGTGTAGACCTAAGCATCTTTGACCAATTAATGTGTTTCTCTCGCACCTTCTTTTTCAAATGTTCTATCAATTCTTTATATTTGTCAGCAACCACTTTGGAAGGAGCATTATTAGATTCAATCCTCACTGGTTCCTCAGTTACCCAGTCAACAGCAACCTGACTCTGAGACCAGAGGTCACTGGGAAGAACAATCTCAAACAGTGCATTTAAATCAGTCCAAAGCATTTTCAAAATTGTCAACCTGTGAACCTCTTTGTACCACTTCTCTGATATCTCTCTGAATTTTGAAAAATGTGTTATGAAAGCATAAAGATCACCTCTTGTCCAAGGTATATGCACATTTATTTATTTATTTTGAAAGTTTTATATAGCGCGGACAAGATCCTTGCGGATATCAGAGCGCTTTACAAAGAGAAGTACATGGGGTAGCATAGTCAGATAGATAAATCAATAGGTCCCATAGTAAAAAATGGTACAAGTAGGTGGTTACAAAGCCAATCTGTGTACAAAATAGTACAAGTAAGTGGCTACAAAGTCAAACATGGGAGCAATCAGACAGTTAATAAAAATAATCAAGGTTGAGTGAGAGAGTTCGATGGAAGGGTGGAGGACCCGTTGGGCGGGGAGGTGTAGTTGTGTGAGGTGTTGCAGGGGCGACGTGGGGGACGAGGGCATTTGCTGCGTCTAAGAGCGTGATTGACGCCCAGTTTGGAGCGTGTTGAGTGAGTGAGTCAACCGGATGGGTAGGGGATAAGTTAGGAGGGGAGGTTGGTGAGGGGTGTATGGGGTGTATGGCAAGTAGTTCCTTGATGTTGTGTATGTCATCTTTGATCTGAGCGAGGGTGGCCATGATGTTGTCCATCGTGGGGTAGGTGGTGGAGGTGGGGGCGGCCGTCTGAGGAGAATGGCTGACCAGGGAATTCGTGTGCAGGTGGGGGCGTGGACTGGTGTTCGAGGAGGTGTGCATTGTGTTGATGTATGAGAAGGTGTTAGGGAGAAGGGATGTTTCGGGCGGAAGGGGTGTGGATGTGGTGGGGAGGGGGTTGGTGGTGTGAGTGAGGGCAATGATGGTAGGTGGGTGGGTCAGGGTGTATGCTGGGATACTGATAGTCGAGGTGGGGGTGCCGAAAGGGTAATGGGGGCTGAGAGTAGGAGGGGAAATGGGATTGGGAGTGGTCATGCTGTGGGGAGGGGGAGTAATGCTAAGAGAGGAGGTGAGAGGGTAATGGGGACTGAGAATGGGGGGGATGCGGTGGGATCCATGTTGCGATGATGATTTAGTTGGGAATAGGAGAATGCACTATAGTGGTACACATGTGCAGGAAAAACAAAAACATACAGTAGGTTACACGGTGTAAGAATAGTACTAGTGATCAGTCGGCGTATCCCAAATGTAAGAGTGTGCAGAGAAACATATACATACAATAGGTTACAAAAGGTTATAGAGTACAACAGTGGCACTAGTGATCAACTGGATATATATGGGGTAGTGCCACCATCAAAAATCCAGAATCATAGAAATCAGAAATTACATTAGTTAGCAACCAAGGTAAATGAAGTAGCATTGCATTAAAAAATTTCGAAATACAGGAAGAAGAATAAGTCTGCGGTAAAAGGTATATGAGGAAGCAATCTGCGCATTACACATGTTCAAAATACAGGTATAGGAACAATACTACAACACTAGGCAAACATTCTTTCAGATATGGTGTAGCAATCTGTGCATTACAATTGTTCAGAGTAAAGCTAGGAGTGTACTGCAATAATAGGCAGACATTCTTTCATATATGAGGTAGCATTCTGTGCATTACACATGTTCAGAATATAGTTAAAAGTATAATAATACAATAATAGGCAGGCATTCTTTCACAAGAGGGTGTAGATACCGAACTGCGCAGAGTACTCAGTAGGTCTAGTCTAGAATGATAAATGCTTAGCGAGTGTTCAGATAAAGAAGAGAATGACTAATCCAGGATGTCCGCCCATGAGAGAGACTAGTCAAACATGTCCGCCAAATAGGTGGGATAGAGGCATTAGTCCTCTGTTAGCTGCTGTTGCTTAGCTAGCATAGAAGAGCAGTTTCCCTTCTCCTTCATGCATGCAGGGGAGGTGGAGATATTAGTCCTCTGTCTGCTGCTGTTACTTTAAGCATAGGGGGAGGAGTTTCACTTTCTATCTGAGCCAGCAATGCTCCAGCTATCTGGGAGGAATGCTTATCTCTGTGTGGGGGAGTTAAACTGAGGAGCCTCGTGGACAGAGGTACCGTGGGGGGGGGGGATTTATTGTTACAGGTTTATGGCTCCAGCCATTTTGAACAAAGGAGGTAGTTTAAAAGTGAGCAGGCGGGTAGGAAAAATACAAATACCTCAAGTCTCTGTGTGCCCTCTGAGTCCGACCGCGGCGTCTTTCAGAAGCAATGTATTAATTCGCAAAGTGTCTCAGTCCCTTCCGATTTGCAGAGAATTTGTGAATTGCGTGTGATTGATCTCCATAAATTAGATTAGATCATGGCTCCAAGCCTGTATCACCGTGAGACGCAGCGTAGGTAATCACCCGGTATCCAACGGAGCCGATGGGGGCAGGCTTCAGTCTTCTATCGCAGAACCGCTCCCGTTGTTGGTCTCAGGGCTCTCCTCAGTCGCTCCCCTGGGCCGCGGCGGTGCCATACCCTCCGGGCGCATCCATCTCCTGAGCCCGTGTCCTGTCTCCGGTGCTGCGGTGCGAGGGGGGGGAGGAGGAGGGTGGGGGGCTGCTACTTCGTAGCAGCCGGCGTCCTCCACCGTGGAGCGGATGGTAGGGGGGCCACTTTCAATCCTCTGGCGTCGCTCGCTGTAGCTCCTCTGCTGCAGCTTTACTTAGCCCTCCGTAGCCTCTGAGACTCACTGTGACTCACTGCGGTGGAGCGGGCAGGCGGTTCCGGCTCAGCAGGCTCACGGAGCTCTAGCCGCCTCTGCGCGGGGGGTGCCCTCCGATGCTGCCGTGTATGCCTTTGGGCTTCCTTTGCAGCTGAGGGGTGGATCGGCAGCCGAGCTCCAGTGCCTTCCTCCACCGTGTAGCGGGGGACCTCTTCCAGCCCTCCGAAGTCGTCGAGCTGTCGGGAACAGGCTCCTGGAGTTTCAGCCGCCCCTGTGACGCGACGCTCTTATGCTGCCTTGGATCCAGTGCAGGGCAGGTGGCAGGGTGATCCGCAGTGTCGGCAGGGTGGTCCGCAGTGTCGGCACAGCAGGCTCCCGCGTCAGCGATGAGGGTGTCTGAGTCGAAAGTCTGATCGCGGGGTATTTCAGGGGTCATTAGTCAATCCAGTTACTCGATCCAATTACTCTTTCGTTCCGTTCTTCTTTCTACTTTCGTTCCGTCGTGCTGGTAGGTGCTAACAGGAATAATGCCCGAATGGGATCCCCAGCACTGGGAGCTCCTCACAGGTGCTCCTACCAGGCGGCCATCTTCCCGTCGTTCTTCCGTGCACTTCTCTCAAAGGAAATTCTGACACTGTCCCTATTTCTGAATCACTAGTTCACATCATCGCTCTCTTTTCTGCCTCTATGGCTTTCTTTTTATTTGTTATCCCTTTCTTCCACATTTCTCTTTATTTCTACAAAGCCCTACAGTCTCTTGTATTTTTGACCAGATCTCTATTGAGAACTCTTACAGTTATTAAACCTAATTCTTTTATTTCAGCATTTGTGAGATCCATTTTGTAATTTCTCATCACATTTTTCCTCTCACTACTGTAAACCTCACATAAATCAGCCAAATCCTCATGTTTATTATATGCCTCGTTTGCAAATCTTGCTGCTTCTTTGATCATATATCTAATTTCATACACATTGTATAACAGTATCTGTCCATTTCAATTGCTCCTTGTAAACTTTCTCCGAATTATATTTTTAAAAGGCCAACAATAATATCTCTTTCTTTGCTAGATTCTTCAATAAGGTAGTATTGTAAGGTAGTAGTAACAGGCATATCAATTGGAACCAGAAAAACAACTGCAATTTCTGTGCTAGTACTCGGCAAAGCCGCCATTGCAACCTCAGGTGTGTCATTTGCTGATATATTCACAACTGTAAGTGGGGTTGGTCCCTGTGCTTTTTACACCAGTACCAGCTTCCACTCAATCAATGAATCAATCAGGACATTTGTATAGCGCACTACTCACCCGGGAGGGTCTCAAGGCGCTGGGGGAGAGATGTCCGCTACTGCTCGAAAAGCCAGGTCTTGAGTTGCTTCCTGAAGGAGAGATGATCCTGGGTTCGCCAAAGGTGGATAGGGATGGAGTTCCATGTCTTGGCTGCCAGGTATGAGAAGGATATTCCTCCGGTGGTGGCTCTGCGGATGCGTGGAATGGCGGCGAGGGCGAGGCTGGTCGACCGTAGCTGGCGGGTGGGCGTGTAGAAGGTCAGGCGGTTGTTGAGGTACTTGGGGCCTTGGTCGTGAGGAGCCTTGTGTGCGTGGGTGAGGAGCGTGATCCTCTTGCTGACGGGGAGCCAGTGCAGGTCTTTCTTTCAAGTGGCCGGATGTCCAAGACGAGTCGTGTGGAGGCGTTCTGGATTCGTTGGAGTCTTTTCTGAAGTTTGGCTGTGGTTCTGGCGTAGAGGGTGTTTCCGTAGTCCAGTCAGCTGGTGACGAGTGCCTGGGTGACCGCCTTCCTGGTTTCGGTGGGGATCCATCGGAAGATCTTTCGGAGCATACGCAGGGTGTTGAAGCACGATGACTAGACAGCGTAGACTTGTCTGGTCATCGAGAGGGAGGAGTCCAGGATGAAGCCCAGGTTCCGTGCATGGTTCGTTGGCTTGGGAGTGGTGCCCCGGGCCAGGGGCCACCAGGAGTCATCCCAGGCGGAGGGCGATGACCCCAGGATGAGCACTTCCTACAACTGTAGCGGGTACTACAAAACCGTGCCTCTGTCTCTGTATTCCATGCTTATATTGAGGAGGTCTGGAATTTAAAAGATCATTGGAAAAGCTAGCCTTATTTGAATCTCGTTCCTGGTTTTGTTTCTCTCTCTCAACATAGTAAGTTTTGTTTTTGTTTGTTGTTCCTCTGACTGTTCCAGGCAAACCTCTCACTCCTGTCATCATATTCTGCCTCCAACATGTTTTTTGTTGATCCCACATGCCTTCCAACCATTGATTAAATTAACCTTTCACTTGTCTCTTCATTTTCTTTCTCCTTTCTCTATAGCCAATGGATCCCATTTGTTCATTTCCTCAAATTGTTTAGGTCACGATAGCGGCTTTCTATCAATCATGGTTTGTCTCAAACAAACTAGATTTCTAATGTTAAAAGTACCCCCCAAGGTAGACTGCAAGTCCTCGTTGGAATAGGTATGTTCAAGCCATTCAGAAATCTAGGTAAATGTATAAACCCCAATGTCCATTATCATGTCAAATACTGGTGTTCTCTCTTTGATGGTAATTCCTGACCCTCTGTAACAGATGCACTAAGAGATTTAGGCATTTTCAATGCAGCAACCATTACTGTCACTCAAAGGAATCTGAAAAATGCATGCGCAGATATTTGATAAAATCCACTAAGAGGATCCAATCTAAAAAATCTATTAAAACTAAGGACTGGGCAGAAAGGAAATTTCTAAAGCAGAAAGGAGATGCTCTTCAACGTGCAACCATCCTGTGCTACCAAAATATGTGGGTGTAGGACAAATCAAAATTTAACTCAGTGAGAATGCCCTTAATTCACTGAATCAGAGGTGGTGTTAAACATTAGTTTCATGAGGCAATGTGTTCCTGAATTAAGGCACCTCCCAATACATCAAAATATCAGGACTACAGTCAATTAAATTAACTGGCCCACTCAATAACTGAGTGTTAAATCAGCAGAATAGTTAAAGAGCTTTATTAAAAAATTCAAGGTGATACAGAATCAGTGTCATAAAGGCTCCAAGTGAGTAGAACAAACGGAGAAAGTCCCAAGGGGGCAATATAACTGAGAAACTTGAGGGTTTCTATACATTATTTTTGCACATGAAATTAACAAAACTGCAGAATTACTTTGGTGTCAGTAAATACACCAGTTCATCAGCCAGAGAACAGTAAAATATAACATCATATTGCCTTAAAACCTAACATTATCCCATTACATGAATGAGTACTCTGCCCCTTCCCTGCTAATGTTATCTAGAGATGCTAGAACAAACTAGATATATAAGCAAAAGTCGGTTATATTAATGAATATGCACAGAGCAGAAAGACCTGTGAAAAAGAGCAGTGGAGAAGTGTGGCTCACTGGTTAGAGGAGGCAGACCTGGAAGCAGAGGTCAGCCCGGGACCAGGGTTCAATTCCCAGCTCGGCGGGGTCTTGAGTCCTAAAATGTCCATGGACTCGACAATTCTCGCTCCGGTGCCTACTCGATTCACGGGTTCACACTCTGCGACTCTGGGCAATAGCTTGCTTAATCTCCACAACGGCCCCTCGCTGCGGGATGCCTGGCTTTCACCTTGCGGATACCCTGCCGGGGTTATCTCACAGGGGAATACCAGGACGGGTTCCCTAAGCAAGCGCTTAGAAACCGCTTGGTGATTTGCGCTATATAAATTCCTGTACATTTACATTTACCTTGATGAAATAGTTGCCGTTTTGTGACTGGGAAAATTCATCAAAGGCAGCATGAACAATCAATCAATCAATCAGGGAATTGTTAAGCGTGATACTCACCCGTAAGGGTCTTAAGACGCTGGGGAGTGGGGGTCGCATCTCCTGCCAGGTCTTGAGTGTCTTCCTGAAGATGTGCAGAGTGGGGGCGCGTCTGATGTTGATTGGGAGCTCACTCCAGGTCTTTTTCCGCGATGTAGGAGAAGTCTCTTTCACACGTTCTGGCTCTGCAGATGCATGGGGTTTTGGCGAGGGTGAGATCAGCGGAATGGAGGTTTCTCTTCGGTATGTGCAAGGAGATTCTTTCATTGAAATATTGGGGTCCGGTATTGTGGAGGCATTTGTAGGTGTGGGTGAGTATCTTGAAGGTTACTCTCATCTCGACGGGCAGCTAGTGGAGGACCAGCAGGTGTTGGGGGATGAGTTTGTGTCAGGGGATGCAGAGGAGGAGTCTGGCTGCGATGTTCTGTATGGTCTGGAGCTTGCGGAGTACAGATATGTTGATCCCGGCGTAGAGGGCGTTTCCGTAGTCCAATCTGCTGGTTATGAGTGTGTGGGTGACGGTCTTTCTTGATCCGGGGGATCGATTTGGAGGTCTTGCCACGGATGCAGAGGGTGTTGAAGCAGGTGGAGGCGACGGTGTTGATCTGTTTGATCATGGTGCGGAAGGAGTCAAGTATGATGCTGAGGCTCCGGGCATGGTCCGTGGGGGTGGGTGGGTTGCCGAGGGCGGTGGGCGACCAGGTGTTGTCCCATGCAGAGGGGAAGGGTCTGGTGACGAGGACTTCTATCTCCTCCAAGTTAAGCTTCATTCAGCTGCTGCTCATCCAGGATGCAACATCCTTCATTTCTTCCTGGGAGCTGAGCCTGGTGGTGATGGGGCCCTTAGTGAGGGATAGGATGAGCTGGGTGTCGTCGGCGTAGGATACTATGCTGAGTTCATGCTGTCTGGCGATCCGGCGAGGCTGGCCATGTAGATGTTGAAGAGCGTGAGGGTGAGTGACAATCCCTGGGGTACCCCGCAGTTGATCTCTGTGGATTCTGAGAGGAAGGGTGTAAGTCTGACTCTTTGGGTTCTGCCGGTGAGGAAGGAGCAGATCCAGTCAAGGGTGGATACCTGAATGCCGGCGTCGTAGAGGCTGGTGGTGGGAGATGGTGTAGAAGGCTGCAAGTGGAATCAGAGCTGTGGTGTGGCTTTGGTCGAAGAGGGTGCGGACATCATCAGTGGAGGCAAGTAGGGCAGTCTCGATGCTGTGGTTGCTGTGGAATGCTGATTGGAAGGGATCGAGCATGGAATTCCCTTCGATGAATTTCGTTAGTTGGATGTTGACGATATTCTTTGTGACTTTGGCCACGAAAGGGAGGATAGAGATGGCTTTGTAGTTCTTCAGGTCTGTCGGATCTGCTGAGGGCTTCTTCAGGAGGGGCTTGACTTCTGCGCATTTCCAGTTGGAGAAGGTGCCGGCTTTGAAGGTGGCGTTGATGGTGCGTTTTAGTTCTGGTGCAATGGAGGTGGTGGCTCTGTGGAAGATGTACGGAGGGCAGGGGTCCGTGGGGGCTCCTGAGTGGATGCCTTTCATGGGTGATACGGTGTCTTCGGTGGTGACTAGGGTCCAGGAGAGGTTGGCGGCTGGTTGTCGTTGCTGGGGGGAGAAGTGGAATCTGTTTGTTGGAGTTGTCGTAGACAGCTCCTATTTTCAGATGGAAGTAGGAGCCGAGTTTGTTGCAGAGGTCCTGTGAGGGTTTGATGTCCGTGGGTTTGCGGGAGGGCTTGGAGAATTCCTGAATGATGCTGAAGAGTTCCTTCGAGTTGCTGGCATTGGCGTGGATTTTGTTTCCGATGAAGGTCTTTTTGGTGGATCCGATGAGTTGGTGGTATTCTGTCATGACGTTCTTGTAAGTGGTATGATCTTCCAAAGTTTTTCTGTTTCTCCAATTCTTCTTGAGAAGTCTGCAGGTGTGTCTGGATTCTTGGAGTTGGTGGTGAACCAGGTGGTCTTCCTGGGGCGCTGTCTGTTGGGGTTGTGGAGCTTGTCTGCGCAGTTGGTGATCCATCGGTGAAGTTCAATGGCTGCAAAGATGGCGTTGGTCGAGGTGGAGTCATCGCTGTTGAGGGTGGAGTTGGCGTGCTCCTCGGTGACCTTGCTCTAGTTCCTTTGCGTAGGGTGGGGTGCAGGTTGGGGGCAGTGGGTTTGTTGACATGAAAGGTGGTAGTGTTCCATCCAGGGGGGTTCGCGGTGTGGCTGAACTGGATGTTGTTACCTCCTGCGAAGATGGGGTCATGGGTGTGTCCTGCCTTGTGGTTGGGGGTGTTGACGAGTTGTTTCAGTCCGAGGTTGTCCAGGACGGTGGCAGAGTTGGGTTCGCTGACGTTGTCGAGGTGGAAGTTGAGGTCTCCGATGAGTATGTAGTCTGTGGAGGCAATGGTGTGGAACGCGATGAGGTCGGTGATGGTGGTGGCAAACACGGTTTGAGATCCGAGGGGTCTGTAGACAAGGGAGCCGCATAGGGTCGTTCTGTGGCTGGTCTGGATCTGGAAATGGAGGTGATCGTGGTGGGCTGTGAGTCGCTCGTGCTGGAGGTCGTGAGTCGGAGGGAGCTCTTGTGTGCGATGACGAGTCACCCTCCTGGGTGGTTGGGGTGGTCCTTCCTCTGTGTCTTGTATTCATCGGTGATGGCGGTGGCGTTGGTCCATGTTTCCCTGAGGAAGGTGACGTCTGGTGAGAGGGTGTTGAGAAGTTCCCAGATCTCCACAGCATGTCTGTGCAGGGAGTGCACGTTGAGGAGGATGCACCTCAGGGCTTCGGGGGTGCTGGCTTCCGGTGCAGGGCCGCCGGCAATTGGGGTGCTGAGGGTGGTGAAGGATTGTCAGCAGTGTTGGCAGGAGAACTGGCCGTGGGTGGTGATTCGGGTAGATAGCTGGCAGTTGTTCCTTCTGGGGATGAGTGCAAGGAGGGCAGCTGAGTTGTAGCAGTGGGTTGTCGGAGAACCAGGGTTCCTGGCGCTGGTCGCAGTCGGGTCGAGGATAGGCCCAGACAAACCCCGGGAGGAGACCTCCACCACGCCCATGGAGTGTACGGAGATTTGCCTCCTCTGCGTTCCGTGGAGAAGGCAAATCTTCGCACACTCCGCCGTGGAGTGGAGTTGGCTATTCCCTGACTCCAACCTTCCTATATTAACAATTGATTTAGATGACTTAAAATTAAGTTAATTCCACTTACCTGGCATGCGTCGTCCTCTTCCTCTCCGTCTGGGTAATTCTTTGACAAAACTGCGCAGGCGCCTGCGCATTTCTCGCAAGAAGATGGGCCGCAGGGGATGCAGGGGCAGGAAAAGGGTGCGGAAAACGGGTATGGAGGAAACAAACAGAAACCGAGACAGGAAATTTAAAAAAAGGGCAGAATAATATTGAAAGTAGAATTAAAAGCACAAAAAAGACAAAAAGACAGGAAACGGTTATAGCACGAAGAGAGACTATGGCAGACCAGCAGAAGAGCAAGGCTCTCCCACTGGATGACCAGGGATGAGGCTCAGGCAGAAGTCTGCGGGTGGAGGAGGGCCTCAAACACCTACCTTGCAGAGAGCTGAAAGGGGCAGCGGCACAACAGCGGAGCTGCAGGGGTGGAGAGCTAGGTCTCTGACCAGGAGGTCAGAGATTTTGCTCAGACGCTCGTGCAGCGGCTGCCATTAAATAGTGGAAGGGGGAGGAAAGTGTCGCTGAGAGGGGGGAACCAGCAGGGGGCAGAGGCCGCGGGGGTAGGAGCGGCAGGAAAAAGGCCGGCGAAAATGGGCACAGAGGACACAAACAGGGACAGGAAATAAAGTAAGAGGGCAGAATAAAATTAAAAGCAGACTTAAAAGCACAACAAATACAAAAAGACAGACAGAGACAGAAAACGGGTACAGCACGAAGACAGACAACAGTGGACAACATAACAATGGAAATAAGCAAATAATCTACTTGACTACGTGTTGCAGAAACAAGAGGCAGTGAGATGTGCAGAGGGGAGGCAAGAAGACATCAGTGACAAGGGTGACCTCCATTTAGGGCAAAATGGTTTTCAGGCCCAAATTGAGGCCTAGTTAACAAGGGTCCGGAAAACACACTTCTAGACATCATAAAGAATGTGTTTCGAAAACAACATTATTATATTAATGTATACATGTATAATCAATCAAGTGTGAAAGCACATTCTGCACAAAAATTATAAACGCACAAAAGTCCATAACAATGAACAGCCCATGCAAGCAATGGCACCCCCTGAAAAACCAATGAAAGCCAGTGGCTGAATTGAGCTGGCCCATATCCCACTCTATCAGGACTACTAGGTACATGTACATTTTTTTAAAGTATTGGTAACATATGAGCTCCAGGATAGACCTAAAAGTTTTATCGAGGTATGTTTAAAAGTGCATTAAAAAAACTTAAGGGGAGAAATTGGTAAATCTAAGGAGAGGAATCTGTGTGCAAAAATAATCTGCAGGAGGAAGTACAACCCTCTACCCTTCCCCAAGGACGTAATTGAGGGACATCGGAAAAACGATTGATATTATGCAAATTATTTTTCTCTTTGAAATGATCCCATCTAAGGTTTTCTTAAAGTTAAACATTCTTAAGAACAAAGTGCTCCGCCTCTGACGTGCTGCTGCGTCAGTGCCTGCTTTATCTCTCGAGTCAGCGAAATCTCCTTCTGAGTGAGATTTGCCCCATGTTGCTTTTTGTTGTCTGAATGCCACAAGTAAGGATAGCAGGAGAGTCGTAGCATTGTAAGCATGGTGACTGTACCGAGAAAAGGTAGAGCAAGAATGGGGGAACGCTCTGTCAGGTACCATGCAGCAAAAATGTGGAATAGCCTACTATTGGATCTAAGATTAGATCCATGTGAAAATAGATTTCGTAGGCAGCTAAACACCTGGCTGCTTGTGAAATCTGAACAAGGATAACTGTCATAATGGCTGCACGACCTGGTGGGTCGTGCATCTGGCAGCCCCATCTTCTCAGAGTTCTGTCTCAGCGCGCGGGGACACACCGGTGGTGTAACCATACAAATGAATAAATAAATAATCATCATGCCAGTAACAGCGATAGCATCATTGCTAGAATCTCAGTTCTGCCTTCCAACTACGTGTCTGAATGTCATGCTCTGATTATGTGAACCTTATTGTTTTACAGTCTTTCAGGGACAACGTGCATACCCGAGTGTGAGCCGGGGACTTTCTTCAGCGTAGCATCCATGGGATGTGAAATGTGCCACCCTACCTGTCTTACTTGTGTAGGTAAGTGTAATAAAAGTAGTAACCTCTTGCTACTGAAAATATGCATGCTCCTTGCACATTATGCCTTTTAAGACTGCTCCCCAGAAGAGGCTGTTGGGCCCACAAAGGCTGCAAGCATCTGGGACTGCCTTAAAACACAGTGAGTACAAAAGGGGGTGGTGATGGACAGAGCATCTGAACCAATCAAACACTCACACCCAGTCAACAGATCTGGGTTTAATCCATCACCGTTCTTTAGCCCACTCTGCCACCCCAGTTCAGACATGGCCATATGCAAATCAGTCTGACCATGTGCCTCATGGGAACAGTCTAGCCCGAACTGCCAAGCCATGTCTTCCCTGGACCGGAACCAAGCTTCCGAGGACCGGTTAAAATACAGTGAGGACGACTTCTAAATAGGAAAATAGGACTGCACATTTGCAGAGGCAGCATTGTAGGCGATTGTGCCAGCATGCAGAGCGGGGAGCTCTAATTGGATTGTTAAACTCTGTTGTTCTGCCTGCCATGTATTTATCTCTGCAAACTGATGCCTTACTCACTCACCAGGCAATGCCCCAGCACTTATTGCGCTGTAGCTGGCAGCGAAATGGGCGGACTGCATAGCCAGAATTCACTTGCCCAGTACTTCCTAACTTTGCATTTAAAACATATTTTTTCTTCAACCCTTTCAGCTTTGAGCCGGCATCCCAAACAAGACCTTAGGTGTCCTCCTTCACTAGAGCGTAAGAATGTAGTAGTTCTGTCTGGTGTTTCTTGTTAAGCTGTGTAAAACGCATGTTTACAATGATACTAAATTTACCCCAAGGGCCTGGCAAGGAAGACTGCATCCAATGTGCCAAGGACTTCCACCTTCATGAATGGAAATGTGTTCCTGCTTGCAGCGAGGGCTTTTACCCTGAAGAAGTGCCAGGTCTGCCTCACAAAGCCTGCAGAAGGTGGGTCAGCCTCTTGAATAATACTCCTGCTTTCACTGGGGAGGTTTAAATGTAAAAGTAACTCTCGAAGTGAATTCACAGCTTCTGAAATTTACAAATCAGCCATGAATTTCACATTTGCAGTTGGATGTGTCTAAGTTTACTTTTGAGTCAACATATAAAAAGCACATGCAGTAGATAACCGGTAGATTCATCAAGCCGAAATCGGCACACAAAGGGCCAGATTCTGAGAATCTAAGGGCATGTGTGTGCGCAACATATGTGCACACATCAATTTCAGGGGTGCAACAGGGTGTCCTTTGGACACCCCTGCACCCTTGAAATCGCAATCTCAATTTGCGAATCGCTAATTGCGATTAGCAAATTGAGAATGTCTTCCCATTCATTCCTATGGGCCTCAAGGCCCATAGGAATGAATGGGAAGATATTCCTTAATTGCGACTCGCAATTTGCGACTCGCAATTTAGGAATTATTAGAAATCGCTATTTTTGAAGTGATTTCTTGATGAATAGCATTCTGCTATTCCTTAGTAGCGAATCGGTATTTTTTTGCTATTAAGGAATCGCAAAATGTGTTCTTGATGAATCTGGGGGTAAGTTTGTTAATGGATATGCTACAAGCCCCTCTGAGGTGGGCCGCAGGTAGGGGTTATCAAGAATATCCAACACAAAAATAACCTGCTGCAGAAACAGGGCAAAATCAACTACCAACATTTTGTGACTGTATGTGTATATAGGTTAGTATATATTTACTGTTCTTAACTCGACTTGTACAACACTCACACTACGTTTTGCCTGAGGAAAGGTTATCTGACGTCTCTTCATCTTATTGATGCATATGTAACATCTAAGCATTACTTGTAGTGGCTCAAGCTATAGATTTTCTCCACTAACAGAATCTATTATTTTTAATTCAAATGCACCTACGTAGGTTTTGAATTTAACATGAAAATGACAGCAGTCTTTTACATCAAGGCTCTAATTAAAGGACATTTATAATTCTGAATATTCCATGGGATACTTAGGACTTGATATTGAGAGCATTCCGTGAGTTGAATTTGATCTACAGTTTTTCGTGTAACCTAATTGCAAGAAAAACAAAAACAAAATCCGAATCTTGATCATTGATAGAAATAGAGAGTTAGCTGGAGAACACCATGCCTAGTTTTTTCATGTAAAATCACTATGTTTTGTGTTCAGGTTATTTGCTAGTTTTAAAAGTAATGCTGTTTTTAATCACAGTGAATATTTATCCAATTGATTTGCTAGTTGTAACCACTAAGTCTAATTAGTTGGAAATTCATTTTTTTTAGATTTAAGGTCGAATATCCTGACAAATTCTGCTTGTAATTTTATTTAGGCCTGTCCTGGGAATATGCCCTTGGTTACTTATTTCCTCCATTAAGGGAGTTTCATAGTTCTCATATATTGTCAGAGTAAGGAACAGAGGCACAGAGGGAGTGTGATTTTCCCAAAATCAAACAGTTTGGTGAAGTAGGAGATCTAAGACTGCAACATAGTAGTGCTTGCTGTAAAGGCTATAACAATACCACCATATTGCAATTTATTACATCATGAGACTGACTGGACACTGCCTCCCTTCAAGGTAATATCAAGTGCAACTTTTTACACACACTTACTGTCAGCTTTTAGATAATTCCAAGTACTCCAAATCATGCAATAACATGGAGAATAGCAGAGTAATTTCATGAATACGTTCAACAGTTACTGTTTCCAACTAGCCCACGAAGATCACATCTTGTTTTTCAGTGATTCTAATGGGCAGCCCAAGAGATTACTCTTCCCAAAGAAAAGTCCGTGTGTTGTGGGCTTTGCTCAGGAAGTCGGAATTAGTTGTCATGTCTCCTAGTTCCTAGCTAAACATATACACTAGACCACATCTGCCCACCCCAATAAAATGGCAACTTTATTAGGGGTACTGTTAAGGTTTTTTTTTATAGCACTTCCTATCAGCACTGAGACTGTTTCTAAGCTACCCCAGTGTTTTCGTGGAATATAAAAAGGGCAGAAGTAGATTATAACACATTTCCTTTGGGGCCCATTGGCGAAAGGGGGGGGGGGAAGAAAGCACCGACCCGAGGCTCAATGTAAGTGTGATAAAGGCCGCTTTATTGGAAGCAGGTGCATTCTACACAATAACATCCTTGGCCTGCGCCGCACAATCTAAACCTCATGCATATGTAATTTCCTGCCTCATCCCCACCCCCTCCCCTAACTGATTCCCACAATCCACAACAATAACAATTAGCATAACGTCAATTTGCCTCTCCACCTGGCTAAATACTTTATTGTGCTTGACCTACCCCCCGATAATCCAAACAGTTCTCCTGCTCTTCCCCCATATATTAGGAAGAACCGCCCCTACATACAGAATGCATCCCCACACCTGCTCCAGCGACAAGGAAACCCCCCCCCACCCAATCCAAACCCCCCTGTTTGCACCAGCCTCCAACAAAGCCTGCCCAAGATCCCCGATACCCCACGATCCCCGCAAAAAGAGTACCCCCGTAAGTAGCGATGCCAGCCCTTGGGCCCCCCCCCCGAATCATGACCCAGGGAGGGAGGGAGGGAAAACATTTTCACAAACGCCACCCCCCGCCCGGCGGCCGAGACACCTGACTTAAAATGGTGTCTCTGCCGCGTGGCCGGGCGGATCCCCGGCCCAGCCCACAGGAAGCCCCTCCAAGCCCCGCCCCCCGGCCCAAAAGCTACCAGACCTAAACCTGTCCCCGGGCGGCGCTAATTCTACCCCCTGTTCCCCCCCCTTTCCCCGGCCTCCAAATTCCCCCGGGCGGGGCAGGCCTCCCTTCGGTCGCCCCCCCCCCAGGACCCCATTGAGGTAGTGTTACTGGCTGACATTCATGATGGAAACGTTGTTTACAATTGGTGTTTCATGGTCGAAGACTTCAGGGTCATTGTGTAGACTTGTCTCTACAGAGCTGGTAATAGAAAGCAGTCAAGCCTTATTCCCGGAGGGTGAAAAGGGGTTGGAACTCAATTACAGTATCGCACAGAAACGCACCTGATAATGTAAATACTGGGCAGTTATGTTTTGAAAACGGCCTGATTTAGAGCAGTGTGTTTGGAATGAAACCCCAAAAATGTGCTCCATGACTCCTAGTCAGTTTCCTCTCCAACAAACATCTGATGTCTCTGCACATGTAAGGTGTTGTCATATGTGCAGGGTGTATCCACACAGGCATTGTTCTGAAAATGTATACTGTAAAATTAGCCTCCATAGTTCGTCTCGCTCAGTCTCTGCTTCTACACCTAGCATCCTAACCCAGCTCTATCTCATACCCTTTTCTAGGGTTTTAGTCCAGTAGGACATGTCCCTATTCTTTTTCACAACTTCCCTGGTCCCTTTATTTACAATGCCAGACCTGGAGACAAAGCAGGATTGAGAGTGTATAGCAGAATTGTCCAGAGGTTAACGTTTACTCAATCATAGTCTATGATGGGACCTCCTCAAATATCGCAGGCACAAGACTCAATCAGTTCACATTTGCCTGGCCTCAAGAAGGCCGCCCATCATGTGCTTAGCTTGTCCTCTTTCCATGACTTTTGTCCAATATGGCTGTTATGGGTTCATCACTTTGGGAGCACTGATGATTCCTGCTGTCTGTCTGGGGCCAGGTTTTGCATTTGACTCCTCACTTTCTTTGTGCATCTATCACAGTTTGACCTGAGGCCTATTATTGATGTCCAGCTCATGGCCCTGCATTGACCCACTGATATAATGCACCAAATTAACAGCATCTTGACAGTAGAGCAATGCTTGGTCTTCCTGCTTCAACACCCTCAACCGCACACAGCATCCAGTCACCTACATTCCACCAGCCCTGCTGTGATGAAAATATTCTCACTATCCGACTATCCAGTCTAGCCATGATTCATAGGGGGCCGCCACAATGTGTATCTGCACCAGCCTTTGTTAGCTAGGTAATGGCCATCTCTTACTCGCAGTGTTCCTGCCCCTCAATTCTCGAAATGTACACATCAGTCATTTCAGTTACGGTTTGCCCAGGTTATCTTAGCATTTTACCTACCACACATGATGCCTGTTACCCCTTTTTGTAATCAGCCAGAGCCCTTCACAGAACTCCGAAAAAGACACCCATGTTCATCGGCGGTTGGCAATATCCCTTTGGGCATTTTAGGTTATGTTCACCTTTTGATGCTCTGTAAGCTGTTCATAAAGCAGACCTGGTGCTCTGTCTTTCACATGCCATGTTATATATATATATCTATACTACTATTATAAAGAGAGAACACAAACCTTTGAGCCAGGTAAACTTGTGAACCACAGCGCCAATCCACACACCCGATACATCGTTGAGATTGTCAGGGTGTGCAGATGGACATAGGCTATATAAAATAAAAATTAGACGTTATTTTAAAAATGTTACTTAAAAAAAAGTAGTCCCTGGAAGTAGCACCGGCCGCGACGTAACGCTGGCCACGACGTGCGTGCTGACGAGGAGGAGCGGCGGACATGAGCGCGGGAAGGAGCGGCGGACAGGCGGGGAGGAGCGGAGAGGAGCGGCGGACAGGCGGGGAGGAGCGGTGACGAACGGCGAGGAGCGGCGGTGAAGTCAGGAGCGCGGGGAGGAGCGGCGGCTCAGGTAAGGCTCCGGGACACGGAAAATGTCGAGGCGGGAGGGGCCGGAGGGGGAGGGGGGAGGGGGGCGGGCGGGCAGTTGGCCCTGAAGAACGGTGGCTTCGGTAAGGCTCAGGCTCCGGGACAGCTATCCCAGATTTAAAGCTCGCTTCCATCTGAGCCCTGAACCAGAAGTCAATGTATGGCTACTGTTTCAGTGCACCCGCAGTGAGAAGGAAAAGGTGTGATATATACAGGTGTCCGTGCATGGACCTACTCACAACTATCCAGGCGGTAGAGGAGTAAATTCTCTCACAGCAGGATTAACTGGAAAAACCTTACTTAAAAATGTGCAGAAGATCACCTACCACTGCAGAAAGCTCAAAGTCACATCAAGCACGCTTAAATGAAAACAATGAATCTGTATCTTCTACAAGAGGCAATTTCTCATATACACGGACAATGTCGGGGCCGGGGGGTTGGCCCTGAAGCCTCATTGCCCCTGGACAACGTCGGGGCGGGCTGCTAGTATATGTATATATATATATATATATATATATATATATATATATATATATATATATATATATATATATATATATATATATATATACGGTATACAAAGTTTTAAAGGGATTGCCAATGTCCCCGCAAGCACCCCGCAAGTAAAGGCACCTCCTGTACCACAAAAAGCTGCCCAAATGAGGCAGCCGTGGACCCGCAGTTTGTCCACGGATGTGCAAACCCGCGACCGTGGCCGGCCGCTAACAAATGGAAGAAAAGGTTGCCACCTAGGTGGGAATGCACTTACAGGTAGGAATTAATGCCAGCGCAAAGGCGCGAGCTGCGAACAGAGTCCCTTTCCTGCCAGACGCGTTTCGGGCCAACGCCCTCTTCAGTGGCAGCACATGTGACATGACGGCAGCTGCAGGCACCAGTAAATACCCTCAGTGATTATGCACAGGTGTGAAGCCTGAAGCAATGCTTTCTGGGACTGGTGGTTCGATAAAACCCAAGTGGGTCGCCGCCGCCATTCGCATGCAAAAAAAGTTTTAAAGGGATTGCCAATGTCCCCGCAAGTAAAGGCACCTCCTGTAACACAAAAAGCTGCCCAAATGAGGCAGCCGTGGACCCGCAGTTTGTCCGCGGATGTGCAAACCCGCGACCGTGGCCGGCCGCTAACAAATGGAAGAAAAGGTTGCCACCTAGGTGGGAATGCACTTACAGGTAGGAATTAATGCCAGCGCAAGGGCGCGAGCTGCGAACAGAGTCCCTTTCCTGCCAGACGCGTTTCGGGCCAACGCCCTCTTCAGTGGCAGCACATGTGACATGACGGCAGCTGCAGGCACCAGTAAATACCCTCAGTGATTATGCACAGGTGTGAAGCCTGAAGCAATGCTTTCTGGGACTGGTGGTTCGATAAAACCCAAGTGGGTCGCCACCGCCATTCGCATGCAAAAAAAGTTTTAAAGGGATTGCCAATGTCCCCGCAAGCACCCCGCAAGTAAAGGCACCTCCTGTACCACAAAAAGCTGCCCAAATGAGGCAGCCGTGGACCCGCAGTTTGTCCGCGGATGTGCAAACCCGCGACCGTGGCCGGCCACTAACAAATGGAGGAAAAGGTTGCCACCTAGGTGGGAATGCACTTACAGGTAGGAATTAATGCCAGCGCAAGGGCGCGAGCTGCGAACAGAGTCCCTTTCCTGCCAGACGCGTTTCGGGCCAACGCCCTCTTCAGTGGCAGCACATGTGACATGACGGCAGCTCCAGGCACCAGTAAATACCCTCAGTGATTATGCACAGGTGTGAAGCCTGAAGCAATGCTTTCTGGGACTGGTGGTTCGATAAAACCCAAGTGGGTCGCCGCCGCCATTCGCATGCAAACAAAGTTTTAAAGGGATTGCCAATGTCCCCGCAAGCACCCCGCAAGTAAAGGCACCTCCTGTACCACAAAAAGCTGCCCAAATGAGGCAGCCGTGGACCCGCAGTTTGTCCACGGATGTGCAAACCCGCGACCGTGGCCGGCCGCTAACAAATGGAAGAAAAGGTTGCCACCTAGGTGGGAATGCACTTACAGGTGGGAATTAATGCCAGCGCAAGGACGCGAGCTGCGAACAGAGTCCCTTTCCTGCCAGACGCGTTTCGGGCCAACGCCCTCTTCAGTGGCAGCACATGTGACATGACGGCAGCTGCAGGCACCAGTAAATACCCTCAGTGATTATGCACAGGTGTGAAGCCTGAAGCAATGCTTTCTGGGACTGGTGGTTCGATAAAACCCAAGTGGGTCGCCGCCGCCATTCGCATGCAAAAAAAGTTTTAAAGGGATTGCCAATGTCCCCGCAAGCACCCCGCAAGTAAAGGCACCTCCTGTACCACAAAAAGCTGCCCATATATATATATATATATATATATCAATCACTAGTTTAAAGTCCAACTTTCTTACTTAGTAACCTGGAAAAAAAGATAAACACTTTAGGCTGATATCCCAGGATTGTGAACGTTCAAGTGTCTAAAAGGTTTGTCAAATCATGCCCAGTCCCATGTAAAACTGTCCCACAAGGTGAGGATCAAATGTGCTTAATTTCCCTGGATCCCAATGCACATACTATAAGAGCTTCTGCCATCAGCCTTGCTCTGTTGCCTATGACTTTGGTTGCCCAATTGATGATTGCTCCCTTTCATTTTTACTCCGAAAGAAATGGCATCTTCAAATTACAGACTCCAAAGAGTAAAGTACTTCTCTTTAATTTTGAGTGTTGTGTGTTGTGTGATATTTATTTAGGTTAATCCTTTTGCTTTATTGTTGGTATTCAGCTTGTGGATATTTCTCAGTGACGTTACTAGGGCAGTGTTGTGATGATTAGGAGTTGTGCTGCAGTTGGGACCAGCCGTCCTTGATAGGTCCCTGTATTGCACGTGCTCCTCGCTGGGGGTGGTGTGGCTTGAGCCTTGGTGCACTCCAGACTTCTATTAAGTGAGCACTGCCAGACTCCAGCATGGTGTTTTTTCACTAGATGCAAGGGTGACCTGGAAAATGCTTAACTTAGTGGAAGCAATTACTGACATACTCTACTGCCACTTCTGTTAAATTGCCAGTGGCAGCTGCTGTTTCGGGTGCTGCCATCGCTGGTATGCACCATGTGTGGTTGAAGATTTGGTAGCTGAAGGGTGCAGTGCATCTTCCTTTTATAGGATTCTTGTTGTTTAGACCGCAATTTGAGATTAGTGAAGTCAATTGGTGATTTCAAAACTCCCATGCCATTTTGCAGTGTCTGCCTGCGAGCCATGCCTTCTACTGAAATCATGCCTATGGCTGTAGTCTTCAACAACATTAGTACCAGTAGCCCTTTTTGTGGCATAAACCTGTAGTCAGGGGCTTTGTGTTTTGAAAGTTTCAAGTTCCAGCCTCACTCTACTCCCTGCCCTTTCTAAATCATGGCTATCCACTAGTTTTGCAGACCTGCTTTAGCTACCAGAAGTTGCCACCCTGTTCCTGTTCTTGGGTCGATGGACGTTGCCAGTTTCCAATCAATTGCTAATTCTGGTTCTGGAACTGAGTTGTTGCATCACATTCAAGACTGTTCAGGACTACTTCCTTCTGACCACCTGTCTTGCTCTGAGCTATATATGTCTGCTGTTCTGGAGGATGGTTTTAGGTTGGCGTTTGCTTGGCAGAAACACTATTAGGCCTCTACAGAGGGAGAGAAGGGTGCATGGTATGTATTTTACTCTGTTGTAGTGTGAAAACTCGATGGAGATTTACGTCCTATACAGAAACTTAAATATCTTGTTCATCATCCATTCAAGTTAGAGACGCTACAGGGTATTCTGCCTGTGATATGTTTGGCAGACTTTGCAATGCCATTGGAATCGAAGGTCACATCCCAGTCCTTTCCAGTTGTTAGCAAATACTGTGCTTTTTTGTTGGGTATCTTCAGTACTAATTCCATTTACTGCTGTTTGAGCTGATGTTTCTCCTTGTTTGTTGGGTAATATTGAAGCCCCTCTGGTAACTGTCTTGCATGAATAAGGGGCTTGTCTTTTTCCAAATCTGGAAGATTGATTGATTGTGACTCTTCTTTCCATGAGACTGTGGAAAACTCCATGGTGGTGTGGCAAATACTACATGTTTGTAGCTTGCTCATCAACATAGGGAGGTCCTACCTCCTGCTTTCACACCAATGTGCATTAACAGGAGCTCCATCTGGCAGAGACTTGAGGAAGGGCTTTGTTCCAGTTCAGTGAATGGTCAAGCTTCAATTTCACCCATCCTGTCTGCTGCAAAGGGCCTCCACAACCAGGGAGTGGTGGATCTCCAAGGCTATATTGGGCCTGCAACATTTGTGGTTTCCATACTCATTTACATCTCAAGCCATGGGTGAAAACCGTCTGTCCCACTGATCCACAGCTTCTCTGGCATGTGCGTAGTGGCCTGAGACACCGAGAATGCCTCCATGTCAAAGTGGATAAAAAAGGGGTACCCTCTCTGCGGAGCATGCATCAACTGTCAAGGGGCCACAGCATTAGTGCAGCTACGGGGGGACTCCAAAGCGGCCAAACCTAATTGACTTCCAACATGATTCTGATGTGGCTCCTTGCCCTCAGACTTAGGAACTGGATGCTTTTAGGTCCGTTGGCCCAGGGGCCATTTTGTGTATTTCAAGTCGATACTGGCTCTGGTGTTGATGAAGGTTCATTTGGAATCGATGGAATTGGTGTGGCCTTGCAGACCTCTGTTTATACTTCTGTTGCATTCAGCAGTGTACACCTCTTGATTCGTTCTCATTGTCCCTTCTCTCCCTCTCCACTTACCCCTTCTCTCAGTTTCAGCTCTGCTGTAACTTCCTTTGGTGTCTTGGAAGTTTAGCCAGTTGGGATCCAGCACTGAAGCTATTGCCAATCACTAGGCATATTGCCCTTCGATTTTGAAATCATATATTAGGCCTCTAGCCCCATTTTGCCTCCTGTTGTTCTTCCCCTGGGCTGCCTTTGGAGAAGTAAATCATTGGCGCAATCTTGATGTCTTTAAAGATCACTCTCTGCTGGCTGGCTGTGTCTACACAGGCCTTTCAGGAACTCTGGTGTGATTTTGCCATTTGGATTCCTGGCTTCTGAGAAGTTTTGCTAACTACTGGCTTTTGGTGCATTTCTCTTTCTCTTTCTCTTTCTGGGTTCTGCCTCTAGCTCTTTGGGCTGTGCAGATCCCTTCTATTCTTCTTCGTCTCCTGCCAATCTAGGCCATGTTCCTCTTGTGCATTACCTTTGCCAAGCAGGAGGGGGAGTTGGGGACTTTCAGCCTGATTCATTAAAGACCCGTTTTGCGAGTCTTTAATAGCGATTCATAAGGAATCGCTATTACAGGCTCGCAAAACGGGATTCATGTAGGAATCGCAAAATAAAATGCGATTCCTACATATTCCTTATTTGCGATTAGCAAATTGCTAATCGCAAATAAGGAATAACTCCCCATTCATTCCTATGGGACTAAAGGCCCATAGGAATGAATGGGGAGTATTCCTTATTTGCGATTAGCAATTTGCTAATCGCAAATAAGATAGCGATTTAAAGGGTGCCAGGGGTGTCCAAAGGACACCCTGTAGCACCCCTTAAATGCAAATTTAAACAGGTGTTGCGCTCACACATGTCCAAAGGACATGTGTGTGTGCAACATGCAACTTAGAAAAATGCTTTTAAAAGCATTTTTCTAAGTTTTCGCTATTTACCACGAGGTTTCACCTCGCGGTAAATAGCGGGCCGAAATTGCGAATTCGCAATTTTAAAATGGATGATGAATTTCATTTAAGGAATCTCAAATAGAGATTCCTTAAATGTCATTCATCGCAAAATAGCGAAATCGCTATTACCGATTTTTGCATTTGGGATGATGAATCCCAAATGCAAAAATCGCACTTGCAAAGGGCCAGATTCTGAGAATCTGGCCCTTTGCGAGTGCCATTCTGCATGATGAATCAGGCTGTTTGTCACAAGCCTTATTTATGTTTTTCCAGATTGTGAGGTCCCACTTTTTTCCGAATATTTCTTTGGCATTTTATGTTAGTCAAGAACTGGTTTTGCTTCTCTTCTATCCTGCTTTCTGCTCTCATGGAGAGTCTGGTATTATGTTGATGTGCACCGTGTGTCTTAAATGTACTGCTTCCTAACACCTGTCAAATGCTTTTCTCATTACTTTTGGCCCCCCAGAAAAGGTTTTAAGTCCTTCATGGATCAAGTTTACTGTTTCCCTTTATTAAGCCTCATCTGGTATCTCCATTCAAGTTCTTGTGGTGAGAAAGTCTCCTTTCGGTATGTTTCTCTCTTAGGCAAAATTAAGGAGGGGTGGAACATTGTTGTGCTGCTGCTAAGGCTGTACCTGAGACTTTTGTGTCATTACGAGTTAATGGTTCGATGCTTTTGCTAAGCATTTTTGGTGATTGACTGCTCATTGTTGACCCCTTTTTTGTTTAAATAAGTCTTCAAGGTTTTGTGTTTTTTTGGGTCTGTGAGCTATTTTTTCATGAGTGTGTGTGTTTCATCGCATGTTACATGCTCACTAGATCCCTAACATTTCAATTCTCTCCCCTGAGTATCCCTCAGGATTGATAGCGGCTTTTTCTAATGTACTGCCTAAGTTATCTGCAAACTTGGATTTCCACACATTTTTATTAACAATGGAACATGGAGACTCAGAATCATCCTAGATTTGAATATCAATACACCCAGTAGTCATGTCACATAAATGTTTTTCCTTAATCATTACACTGTCAACATTTCATATTTTGTTCTCCCCCTCTTTTATATTCAAAACTAATCATGCGTCCATCTGTGTGTCATAAGTAACCCTGGGCGAAGTACTACGCTATGCTTGCGTTGTTTGCGAAGTTTGCGCTTCTTCGCACTACGCAAATTGCACGTAGCACAGTGCAAACACACGTAGCGTAGCAGTAATTTTTTGCTTGCTCGCGTTCCTCAACGCCAAGGTGGCGACCGCGAGTGAACAAAATGACATCCCGGAGAGACATTTTCCTCGTTCACGATCAGCAACATCAAGTTGCCGATCGCGAGCTTGGAAAATACACTCCCAGCGAGATTCCCAACGCGGGGCGGTCAGGTTTCTCATTGCGAGTGGTCGTGTTTGCTCGCGACAGCTCGCGATGAGTAACTACCAGTCCGCGTTGAGACAGCTACTGCTCTAGTAGAAATCTACTCGAGTGGCAGAAACTGACCGCTTGCACTGTGCAAGATGCAGTTTGCACTGATTGCATGGTGCGGACAAGCATCCGGCACTGTGCAATCAGTGCAAACAGCATTTTGCACAGTGCACTACGCAGTTCGTGTAGCTATGCGTAGCGCTACTACGCAAACTACACCCAGGGTTAGTCATAAGTTGATGATTCTTCCTCACTGACATCACCCTCATCCACACACCTAATCTTTTGTTTCTATTTCCTTCTACAAACTTTAGAAAAATGCCCTACCATTGCACAGTTAGATAATTTCTGTTTAAGGGCTGGACAGGATTTGCTATTTGCAAAATGTTGTTTCTTTCATATTGGCTCTCTCTGTTCCTTTCATGTTGCTTATTGTCGGTTCTATGGATTTTCCCTTTGTTCTGTGCAGGTTTGTTAGAGTCCTTACTAATACACTTTTACATAATAATCTGCCTGTCGTACTTTAGCACTTCTGCTTGAGAACTCTTCTTTCCTGACAATAGCTAAGACTCAGGGAAGTAATATGGGACAGGGGTTGCCACAAAGTATCACCAGAAGTGTTATGATGTCCAGTAAATGAACGAGGCTTAGATGCTGTAACGACCGGATTCTCAGAACAGGCAGCTCACCAACCGTGGCTAACCCAGGTGTCACGTAACTACACTCTTCTCAGGCCACTATTTACGAGATATCTAGAATACTCACCTGAGTAAGTGAAAAGAAGCTATTTACAAGCCTGTATAATCAAACATACCACTAACACCTAATGGATTCCATATCTTATCCTATAATTACCTCATCTTATATTCTTTAACGTCTCCCGACGATATCTTTAACGTCACCCGACGATATCTCTAATGCTATATTTATAGTCCCGTAAGACTCTTATCTTTAACGTCACCCAACGATATCTTTAATGCTATATTTATAGTCCCGTAAGACTCATATCTTTAACGTCACCTGACGATATCTTTAACGTCACCCGACGATATCTTTAACGTCACCCGACGATATACACTAATGGGGATACTAATGGGGATTCACCTTTAAGAGTTATTTCCCAAATGAAGTTCACACTCTCCCCTCATCATCAGTTACCTTTGCAGAAGGGCATATCCCATCCTTCTGTATGTCAGCACCTGGTTAAAAGGAAAGGTCAATCTAATCTATGAAAACAACATTCAAAGATATTCGTCATTAAATCTTTATTCTACAATTAAACATGACAGAATGAGCAAAAGACAAATGAATTAAGTTAGTCGCTACCTATAACCTAAAGGGGAATAAAAATGAATAGTTAAATGTATTCTACACTAAGCTCAGAACGCCTCACCTTAGACGTGTGTCTTTCCATCTCAGCAGCGGAGCTGATCCCTCTCTCTCTCGTTTTGTCTTCAATGCGCTCAGGACTCTGCTCTCCCTCTATGGCTCACGAATACACGTCTGCACCGCTACGCCTCATCTACGCTGCCATGGTTCCAGGATACTCGAACCCTCTTCTGGACTTAGGCTCTGCCACTCCTGTATGATGTCACTACAGGATTTTCAATCACTTTCCCTCTTCACTTCAGGATTTCAATTAGCTGATGGTATCAATCTCTATGCACCAGACTTCGGACCAACTTCTTCGGTCTACTTCACACGCTGCTCTCTCTCCTCTCCCTACTTGCTCCTTGATAATATAGAGCTCACTTTCTCTATGGAAAATTCCGATATTAGGCCGACTCCCACCGAATTCCTGTTCCAGTCCCCAGCTCCCTTCGCCTTCCACAGTGGCCACCTGCGTATTGCGTCTAGAGCCGGGGAGACAAACACATTCCTTCGATAAGGGCCAGTCATGACCGGTTCCTCTCTAGCGAACAACAGGATGAATTCTAAACACTACCTTTACCCTGCAAGCGCCTCTGACAGTCGATGCAGAAATACAAAATGGCTTCTCTCTAGCTTTCGGGCCTGTAGGCCCGAAAAAACGATAAAAGGCACTGAACCCTGTCAAAGTACATAGTTAAGCCCTACAAATGAACGCAAATGCAACTAGGACTGAAATGGTAGTGGATTATAGTCACCACCAGCCTGAAAATAGAAAAAAAATTACCTTGTCGCTACATTCCACTCCTGACTAAATGTACTAGCATTGAAAGTCAAAAATAACTCAAACAGGACGTATATCAGTTGAAGAATAATAGGAAACAATACTAAAGGATCTAGCCATAACTCGTGGGAGGAACATTCGGAAAATGGATGGTATACACTGAATACAACAACAAATAATAATTAAAAAACGAATTGCTAGGAAAATGCCACCTAATATCTGGCGTAAAGAATGGAAATCTGGCAGCCAATTAAAAAGCCAATCAAACCACCCTACATCTAAATGTTCCCTAACTTCTAAGTGTCAGCTCATGTAACTTATTAAGATGAGATCTAATGGATTTAGAATGATCTGATAAATTGAAGCAACATAGGCCCTCAAAATCTGAACAGCCATGGTCATGTTTTAGTAGTAAATAATCTAACGCAGCTCTATTCTGTAAAATGGCACGGCGCTCGCCTTGAGTGTCTGATAATAAGTCAGTTAAAATAGCAGAAGTATTATTCAGGGATTTCACCATCCAGCAAGCAAGTTTGCTTATAGTCTTGGCATTATATACAGACAACGCAGGAACACCAACAATAGAGGCAGCTAAACTAAGATATTCAGTTTTGGAAAACAAATGCAAAGAAGAATCACAGTCTCTTAAAAGTGGAGGTGCATCACGCACTATGTGAGATGACGCAGTTTCGTCAGAAGAAAACATCAAACGACTTAATCGTGTTAAAGCACATGGACCTTCAGAAATATTTACAGGAATATAGGACCAGGACACATTGCCACAGGAAAAGAGCCATCCGGGCGGTAATAACACATGATAATAATGGCTTGCAGTCACTATAAAGCGTTTGCAATTCATATGATTTTGGACTGAAGTACACGCGGCAGGAGTCCTGGTGACACATAAAATTTTTTCATGGGAGGAAGATGAGCTAGAATGTTCTAATCATAATTGGGCACATTTGCCTATATATTTAGGATCGCAGGTCATGGAGTAACAAATATCACTTTCAGTGATATTATATGTCGAAATTTGAAAAGTCAATGGGGGTTCCGGTTCACTCAGAACAGTGCAGGCGATACAGTAATCATATGCCGAAAAGTCAGAATGGATAAATGTAGGATAAACTTCAGATACATTAAAGAAATGTAGAAGGGAAGCTGTTGAGATTGGTACAGCCACGTTGTGAGGAGGTCATTAACCGATCTCATAGATGCTCTCATTTCTCGATCGGAGCACAATTTCCAACTCCTCCCCTCCTCCCCTATTAATCCTACTGAGCACCTTGTGGCGCGCTCCCTTGCCTTTTCTCCTCCGCTTACTTGTTTATTAATGTATCGCCCTCCCCAGCCCTCCCATCTGTTTCTGCCAGCATTTCAAGACTTATTAGCCACCTTAGCAATTAATCATGCTTCAGTCCTGGTACTGGGGGATTTTAATTATTGGCCCTTAGACCCTCACGAATGCACTGCTTCTAAGCAATTTTCCGATTCACTTGCATCCCTGAATTTTGTCTCTCACCTCCATATTCCTACACATACTCACGGTCATGTACTAGACCAGGTTTGGTCTCTCAATACCTCGGTCTCTTCCATGTCCGTGTCCCCATGCCCCTGGTCAGATCATGCCCTGATTTCCTTCTCCCTCTGCCTCAAGTCGGACATAAAGATCCCGCCTGCCAAAAACATCTGGGCGCGGAACTGGAATAGGGTAGATCTTCCTGTTCTGTCATCCTCTCTTCTGAACTCCGCACCTAACTTAGAGGGTTTATCCTCCATCTCTCAAGCCGCTGCCATCGATGCCTGGCTTGCCGGAGGCTGCGACACGGTAGCCCCATTACGACGGATATCAACCCGAAGATCCAAGGAATCGAATCGGTGGTTTGGCGACGACCTGAAGATCAAGAAATTGACCCTCCGGCGGGCTGAGAGACAATGGAGAAAGGACTATTGCCCTCTATTAAAAACTCACTACCTGACTGTGCTGAATGATTACAAAAAGGCCATATTAAGTGCTAAAACTGAACATTTCTCAGCAAAAATTCTGACAGCGGAGAACAAACCTAGGGAGATTTTCTCCATCGTTCAGGACCTGGCCTACTCTGACAGGGCCACCCTTAAGCCCCCTCCTACTCAATCCCTCTGTGATTCCCTGAATGTTTACTTTTTAGAAAAAATTGGCAACATCAAAGCCAATATCCCACTCCCTTCCCCCACTTTCTCTGAGCCTTCTCCCCCTATTGTTCATCATTGTCTCTCTTCTATCCCTCTGTTTACCGAAGAAGTGTTTCTTACAATACTTCCCAAAGTAAAGTCTGGTTCCCCGGCGGACATCTGTCCAGCCCACATTTTGCAACAAATCTACTCCGTTTGCCCTAAACCGCCAATCTCCCTTCTCAACAGCTCATTGGCTCAGGGGGTGGTAATTCCAGCACTCAAAGTTGCCACCATAGTGCCCATCCTTAAGAAGCCTGGCGCGGACCCCTCTGCTCCAGCCAATTATCGCCCCATCTCTCTCCTGCCCTACTTGGGCAAAGTGCTGGAGCGACATGTAACATCGGTCCTCAGTGCCCATGTGGAAGCCAATGGGGGCCTAGCGTCCCACCAGGCAGGCTTTCGGCCTAGGCATTCTACCGAGTCCGTCGTGGTGTCAGTCCTTAATAACCTCAGGGAGGGCATGGACCAAAATAGCCGCCAGGCCCTGGTGCTCCTCGATCTCTCCGCCGCTTTCGATACGGTGGATCATTCCATCTTACTTTCCCGTATCGGAGCGGCGGGGGTCGAGGGCTCAGCCCTGGTCTGGCTATCGTCCTTCCTGAGGGACCGCACCCAGGCGGTCCGGCTAGGGGACTTTTCGGCCACCCAACTCAAAGTCACATGTGGTGTTCCCCAAGGTTCTTCTCTTTCCCCCCTTTTGTTTAATCTCTACATCTATCCTCTGATCTTTGCACTTCAGCAACTGGAGGTCACTGTTTATAATTATGCAGATGACCTCCAGCTCATCTTTAATCTGTCCTCTTCTCCTCACTCTATTTCTAATTTTCAGTCTATTATGCTTTTCATCAGGGACTGGATGAACCACAACCATCTGAAGTTGAACCCTGATAAAACAGAACTGGTCCTTACGGGTGGTTCCTCCAGTCCCTGGAACTCTTCTTTTTGGCCCTCTTCTCTAGGATCTTCTCCCACACCTTCTCCTTCAGTTAAGACTCTGGGCATCAAACTTAATAATCAGCTCAACCTTCACTCACAAATCAGCTCTGTTGTTTCTTCCTGCTTTCTTGTTCTTCGAACTATTCGATCTGTTTCTCGTTTCTTCTCTCCTCTTGCACTTAAGTTAATCATGTCCGCTCTGGTCATCTCCCGGCTGGACTACGCCAACGCCCTTTACAATGGCATTCCAGCGTATAGTTTGCGGAAGCTCCAGCTGGTTCAAAACCAGGCGGCCAGATTAGTGTATGGCCTCCCCCGTTCCCATCACTCCACTCCCTTTTTGAAGGCATTACATTGGCTACCTGTTAGGGAGCGATCCCTCTTTAAAACAGGCTGCATGGTCTTTCAGGCGCGCCAGGGCACTGCCCCTGCCTTTATCTCTTCTTTGTTAAAAGAGTATACCCCTGTTCGTGAGCTCCGCTCATCTACTCAATCACTCCTTCAGGTTCCCCGGTACAGACGTAAGAAATGGGGCGGAGCTAATTTTTCATTCCTAGCACCTTCCTTCTGGAACTCCCTCCCCGATTACTTACATCTGGCCACACATTATTCCATCTTCCGAAAAGATCTTAAGACTTTTCTGTTCACTCAGGCTTTCCCTAATGTAAACTGATTTCCTTTTTTTTTCTCCAGTTTTCGTTCCTGCTGCTAAATGTGTTTCCACAGCGCCAAGAAACCGCATGGTGTATGTTGCGCTATATAAATATTTTAAATTCAAATTCAAAGTGAGTAGAATTAGTAATTGTTTGTGCTAGATGCGTCCAAAAGTTAGTAGTGATGTCCCACGAAGCAATGGAACGACGTTCTCTGTCATTATTCCGGTCCTGCACGCTCTCTTGACTCTCGGCGCAGCAGACCAAAGGGAGTCCAACGACGACACATCCGGCAGCAGCAATCCATGCAATGATTTGCAACAAAGGAACAGGCATTACTCATTCTCGTAGATAACATTTGTCAGCTGGGACAGCATCCCAGCTTTCCTGCCCTGGCCTCATCACAAGTATCGTGTTGTCAGATCCTGTTGCTATAATTTCGGCCTGTTCAGGGGGATTATTCGGTGACTGCACCCACACTCTAGCCCCAGGATTATCAGTTGAACCAAATCCACCAGTTCCACGCATTGTTAACAGAGTTGGAGCAGTGCCCTTTTGAATCGCGCCACTGAAAACAGGCATAATGACCAATTGAGCGATTCGATCACTTTTCTGGATTATGATTTCAGAATCTCCACTATTCAACAGGATGACTTTTATTTCTCCTTGATAATCACTGTCAATTACCCCACCAAGTACCTGGATGCCTTTTAAAGCTAAACCAGATCTCGGGGCAATCAATCCAAAATGTTCTGCTGGTATTTGAACACCAATTCCTGTTTCAATTATCACAATACTGTTGATTTTTAGAACAGTCATTTTCAAAGAATGCAAGTCCAAACCTGCGGATCCAGGAGTAGCTCTATGTGGAGCCAAAGCTCCGGGGGTGATTTCCCAATAAGAAACTGTGCTTTTAACTGAATTCGGTTGAACATCAATGTGGGGAGGAAACAAACGCATTAAAGGAGAATTTGCATACAAATAAGGTCTGTTAATTAAAATCAACAAAGCATCTGATAAATGGTCTCTCCAGTTCTTTAGGGTACCATCTGACAATTTGCACAACTGATCTTTTAATAATCCATTCATCCTTTCAATTAAACCCATGGCCTGCGGGAAATAAGGAATGTGAAACACCCAATCGATATTGTTTTCTGCACAATCATTTTGTACCAATCGTCCTTTAAAATGCGAGGCATTGTCAGACTGCACCTGAAGTGGAGTACCATAATATAATGTAATCAAATCCAATGCCTTCATGGTATTTATCTGGGTGGCTCTCTTGCATGGAAAAGCGATTAGAAAACCACTATAAGTGTCAACAACTGTACAGACATATTGGCAATTTTTACTCAAGGGCAGAGGACCAATATAATCAAGCTGCCAAATTTGTGCGGGGGATTTACCTCGATGTAGCTGCCCTTTCACTATTCTAGGCACCTCTCTTTGTCGGGAATGTTGGCATATAGGGCATTGAAGTATTGCTGTTTTAATCAAATCAAGAGGAATATGAATGCCTCTATCAGTAGCCCACCTGCTAGTAATTTTCTCTCCAAAATGTCCTGCTTTTTGGTGGGCCCATTTCGCCAATCCCGCCAAATCAGAATTTTGTCAGTCCACCACTGCCTCAGAAATTTTAGATTTCTCATCTGCATCTATTAAATAACTTGTCAAGTGAGTCAATAGGCATATGAGCATCAACATAAAAGACTGTCACATTACTTTGAGGAAGTAATTCATATATTTCCTGCCACAACTCTTTTCCCCATATTGTCTTATTATGAACCATCCAATTATGAGACTGCCATGTGGGTAGCCAAACTACCAATCCATTCGCAGTTGACCATGAATCAGTAAAAATATGACATGTTCCTGGCAACCCTTGTTTTAAAACTTGGTACACAGCATACAATTCCGCAAACTGACTACTTCGCCCTTCACCAGTAGTACTCAACAATTTCTGAGTCGTGGGATTATACGAGACTGCTTTCCAATATCTCTTTTCTCCTATGTACCTAGCTGAACCATCCGTAAATCATACATGTTTTCTATCCTCCACAGACAGATCATCAAACGGCATACCCCACTTAACAGGAGATTCCTGTACTATAGGTACGGAGAACTCTTTCTCTTTCTCTTCTATTGGCTCCTGCGCCACTTTCTCATGCAACATTGCAACAACTTTTGGGCCCACGCGAGCCCGGTCTTGTATATACCACTTCGATTTTATGATGCTCACCTCCTGAGCATGGCCAATTCTATGGGTTTTCAGTGAACTCAAAACCCACTGCATTATTGGAATTTCTGGTCTCAAAATCACATCATGTCCTAATGTTAATTGCTCCGTATCCACCAGAGCCCAATAGCATGCAAGCAACTGTTTCTCAAAAGGTGTATAACGCTCACCAGCATCAGGTAACTTTGTAGTCCAAAAACCTAGGGGTACTCTAGTTTTACCCTGCTTTTGCCATAGGCTCCAATTTGCATACATATCTTGTACAGATACATTCAGATCCACATCACCATCACGCACTGGCCACAAATCCAAAGCATGCTGAATCGCTTCTTTCGCCAAATCAAACGCATCTTGTTGTGCTCTGTTCCGTTCAAACTCATTCTTTTTACGTGTAACTTTGTACAAAGGGGCCAGAATCTGACTCAAATGTGGAATGTGTTGACGCCAAAAGCCAAATAAACCAATTAATCTTTGGGCTTCTTTTCTGTTTTTAGGGACTGCAAATTCTGCAATTTTCTGTTTTACTTGTGGAATTACTTCACGATTCCCTTCATGCCAATGAATACCTAAGAACTTCACATGTTGTGCTGGACCCTGCAATTTATCAGGATTAATTTCCCAGCCTTTGCTTTGTAAATGTGCAACAATTAACTGTATTCGCACCTGATCTTGTGTCTCACCTTGAATTAGTATATCATCCATGTAATGACACACCTGAATATTTGGATCTACAGTCACCTCATCTAAATGCTCTGCTACTATCCTGTGACAAATTGTCGGACTATGTACATAGCCTTGGGGAAGACTTCTAAACGTCATTTGACGACCATTCCATGTAAAACTGAATTGTTCTCGACATTTGGGGGCAATTGGAAGAGAAAAGAAAGCATTAGCAATGTCAAAGGTTGCATGCCATGTACCTGAATGTTTCTGAATTCTTTCAATTAAAGTAATAACATCAGGGACTGCAACAGTCAGAGAAGGTGTATATTTGTTCAATTCTCGATAATGAACAGTCATGCGCCAAGAATTATCACTTTTGCGTACCGGCCAAACAGGATTGTTCCAGGCCGAAGTAATGGGAATTACCACTCCTGCATCCATCAAGTCTTGAATGGTAGCACTGATCTCATCGTGCCCACCCGGAATACGGTATTGTTTCATTGAAACCACCTTTGTGGCTTGGGGAATTTTAATCGGAGGCATTTTTAAGCGTCCGACTCTCACAGATTTTGTTGATATATAATTCTTGTAACATCCTTCATCTAAATACAATGTCATACCTTTCAAAATGTCAATTCCAATTATATATTCATCAAGAGGTACCACCAATACATGATACTCTTTTCGGGGGTTCCTACCTACCTACCTCAATTCAAGTTTAGTTTGTACTGCGGGGGTTTCTTTACCACCTAATCCAGTAATCGTGTAGCCTTGTCCTTTAAACTTTTGGGGATTTCCAGAAATTAGAGTGGCCTCTGCTCCAGTATCCACCAATGCTCGGGACCTCTGTATATTTCGATGTCTCCAATAAATTTCAATGTCTACATAAGGCCTGTAATCTTTATGAGCCCAATTTTGGACTGGAGCTTGACCTACTTCCTAGTCTCGTTTACTGTGTTCTGTCGCCCAAGTCAAATCAGGATAAAGACTCTCGTATTGTTTAGGTAATGTCACCTCTCGCTCATACCCTTTCTCTTCAAGAAAAGGATTTTTGTCATTTGAAAAATATTGTGATCTCCGTTCAAGGGATCGTGATCTTTTGTCTCTCAATCTCACCTCTGGAGATTGATCTCTCTCTCTTCCATCTCTGCGTACAGACTGATCTCTTCTCTCCTCTCTGTCTCTCTCTCGCTCTCTTCTGGAATGGGATGATTCATCTCGCGTCCTACTCCACTCTCTCTCTCTCTCACTTTCTCTGCCTCTCTCTCGACGCGGCATAACATCATCCCCACTTCCATCAGAACAATTAACATCAAAATCCTGTTTACAGACTTTTCTAGCTCCTTCCTTCCTGTCCAGGTCACGTTTGTGAAACATAGCCCATAACACATTATTTGGTAAATTATGAATGTCATCAGCTTTCACACCATTCTTTATCAGAGCTTGATACATGTCGCGTCTAGAGAATCTGAAATTATTAGTGCGACCTTCCGGTCGAGACTGTCGTTCAGGTTTAATCCACTCACCCAACTCACCAAGTTCGCGCACAGCCTCAATCACTTCAGACAAAGAATTACCAGTCTGAGTAATTAATAAAGTCATCATCACTTGTTTGTACGCAGGAGGAGAAGTACGAATAATTCTGTTCCTCACAGATGCATTAAGCAAACCATCCATTAACCTATTCGCTGTACCTAAAAAGATAGCGGTTTTCATAACCTCCTCCTTCAATCGCTGAGAAGCATCTCTCAAAGTATACCACGGCTTCTCATTAATAGGCCAATCAGATTCAGTAGGGTACTTGTGATTACAACCTTGTACAGCTAACTGCAACAGATTAGTCTGATCATCGCTATTGTAATTACGGAAACATTCCTGAACCGCAGGATCAGAACTCAAAGTACAAAATTTCACAGCATCGCCTTTATCCAACGAGATACCCGAAGCACCTAAATCAAAAAGACAAACCATCCAAGTAAGCAAGGATTCACCCGACTTCTGCCGGAACCTATCCAAAATGTCATTCAATTCTTGTTGAGTATAATCCTCCAAGCTGTCAAGAGGAATTCCCTGGGGAGCATTAGGGTTGCCCTGTAATTTACGTCGATAAATCGGTTGAGCAGAAATCTCAGTACGGTCTTTAGAGTGACAATGACGTCTAGTCCGAGACGGCGCACGTGCGGCATTCTCTTCAACCGAAGAAAATGAATCAGACAAATTCCAAATGTCACCATCCCATTCGTCAGGATTCCAATCGAGCCCTGCTTTTGCAACAAGCATACGCACTTTTCTGGTGTTAACTCTACCTCGTCTGTGTCGATATTTATATTTCGCAATGCGCACAGCAGCTCTCTCGTCCACAGCTACATACGTTTCTAACTTGTCAGCAAGCAATTTATTCTGACATCGTAAAAGAGTAACATCATTTTGAACTTGAACAATCTGTTCCTCAAAAGTTCTATTCTCACGTTGTAACCGAGAACATTTCTCATGTACAAGCCTGTACGCATTTAATAAAATCCAACCTCTACGTCCCAATATGGGAAGCTCTTCGCCTTTAGCCACCGGAACTTTCTGCAAGCACGCAATCACCTGAGCTGGCTCAGCATCTTCCAAACATGAATTCCAGTTCTCACTCAAACCAGTAGAATTAGCCCATTCATGAGCAAGCGCTTCATATGCAGTCGACTCCCAACCGGGAATCTCTAAAGGCAACTGAAAAGACTGTTTCGATTTTTTCGAAAACATTATACAATTGTAACAAACACACTAGAGCAAAAAAAACTGAACAATCAATGAAATATATAGAAAATCGTTCACGGCGAGAACCAACGGACCCTCATACAGAATCACGAAGGAATACCCGCACCCTTCAATCGAAAACGGTTCGTGACGCCAAATGTAACAACGGGATTCTCAGAACAGGCAGCTCACCAACCGTGGCTAACCCAGTCGTCACGTAACGACACTCTTCTCAGGCCACTATTTACGAGATATCTAGAATACTCACCTGAGAAAGTGAAAAGAAGCTATTTACAAGCCTGTATAATCAAACATACCACTAGCACCTAATGGATTCCATATCTTATCCTATACTTACCTCATCTTATATTCTTTAACGTCTCCCGACGATATCTTTAACGTCACCCGACAATATCTCTAATGCTATATTTATAGTCCCGTAAGACTCTAATCTTTAACGTCACCCGACGATATCTTTAATGCTATATTTATAGTCCCGTAAGACTCTTATCTTTAACGTCACCCGACGATATCTTTAACGTCACCCGACAATATCTTTAACGTCACCCGACGATATCTTTAACGTCACCCGACGATATCTTTAACGTCACCCGACGATATCTTTAACGTCACCCGACGATATACACTAATGGGGATACTAATGGGGATTCACCTTTAAGAGTTATTTCCCAAATGAAGTTCACACTCTCCCCTCATCATCAGTTACCTTTGCAGAAGGGCATAACCTATCCTTCTGTATGTCAGCACCTGGTTAAAAGGAAAGGTCGATCTTATCCATGAAAACAACATTCAAAGATATTTGTCATTAAATCTTTATTCTACAATCAAACATGACAGAATGAGCAAAAGACAAATTAATTAAGTTAATCGCTACCTATAACCTAAAGGGGAATAAAGATGAATAGTTAAATGTATTCTACTCTAAGCTCAGAACGCCTCACCTTAGACGTGTGTCTTTCCATCTCAGCAGCGGAGCTGATCCCTCTCTCTCTCGTTTTGTCTTCTATGCGCTCAGGACTCTGCTCTCCCTCTATGGCTCACGAATACACGTCTGCACCGCTACGCCTCATCTACGCTGCCATGGTTCCAGGATACTCGAACCCTCTTCTGGACGTAGTCTCTGCCACTCCTGTATGATGTCACTACAGCATTTTCAATCACTCTCCCTCTTCAATTCAGGATTTCAATTAGCTGATGGTATCAATCTCTATGCACCAGCCTTCGGACCAACTTCTTCGGTCTACTCCACACGCTGCTCTCTCTCCTCTCCCTACTTGCTCCTTGATAATATAGAGCTCACTTTCTCTATGGAAAATTCCGATATTAGGCCGACTCCCACCGAATTCCTGTACCAGTCCCCGGCTCCCTTCGCCTTCCACAGTTGCCACCTGCGTATTGCGTCTAGAGCCGGGGAGACAAACACATTCCTTCGATAAGGGCCAGTCTTGACCAGTTCCTCTCTCGCGAACAACAGGATGAATTCTAAACACTATCTTTACCCTGCAAGCGCCTCGGACAGTCGAGGCAGAAATACAAAATGTCTTCTCTCTAGCTTTCGGGCCTGTAGGCCCGAAAAAAGGATAAAAGGCACTGAACCCTGTTAGCCCTACAAATGAACGCAAATTTACTAGGACTGAAATGGTAGTGGATTATAGTCACCACCAGTCTGAAAATAGACTAAAATTACCCTGTCACTACAGATGCCCAAAGTTTTGAGTTGTATTTCTTGTCCGCCCATCTTCAATAGATCTCGGTGGTTGGAGGCCACCCGACAGGACGAATTGAGTAGGATAGGCTTAGCCCTAAATCAAAGCGCTCTATTAGCTAAATTGCTCTTCTGGCGCTGCCCCTCCCAGTCCCAGGAGTGTTGCAGCCTGTGGCCTTGAAATGTTGGAGATGCTGTGTCCACAGGGTGGCAGGGACTCTGCTTCATGACCCCACCCTGACTTTGGCACCCTCTCACCCTTTGCACAGTAAGACAGTTATCAACTGGGATGGATGCCAGTCTAGAGATGGTCGGAGACTGCTACCAGATGGGAATTTTACTCCTGCTGGTGGACTTGATAACCAAATATGGCCTACAACTCGGTCAGTTTTTGTCGTATGTGGCTGTAACACAGACATACATGTATCTGTGGCCCGGGATCGTGATGAGCCACAGACACATATGGTTCTACAGCAACTGCTGTCCCTGGGTGCAGTGAGGCACATAGTAAAGTGAAGATCTATGGCTCTCTGTCTGAAATGATTTGTAAACCCCTGTTGACGCTCAGACGCAGATGGGAGGGATTGCTGGGGTGGGACTTTATGGACAGTGAGTGGAATGGCGTTCTGGCATACCCTAAGAAGGTCTCTAGAAACATGAGGCTGAAATATGCTCAATTCAATTATGTACATATGACCTACTTAATGCCCCACAGGCTTCAGGTCATTTGCAGGTCATTTTTTATTTGTTCAATATCTTTATTATTTTAAAAAGTAAGAATTCATACACTTATAATAAAGTGTAATACAATAGAGTAGAATGGTCAATAGACAAGTAAAGCATTGAAAAAATTACAGACACCACAATAGAATTATGTCAGAAAAATAATGAGGTCTCAAAAAGTAGGGAGTCCATATATAATATCCAAGGAGTATCTCATACTAGATTGATAACAAAAAATTAGATCTATTGCACAGAAACCAAAAAATATCAGAATAAAAGGAAAAAGAGAAAAGGAAAGAATAGAAAGAAGAAGAAAGAAGAAGGAACAAGGAAAGAAAGGAAGAGAGAGGACGAGAAAGATAAAGAAATAAGTGAATAGATAGATAGCTAGAGGGGGACCCCTGCAACAGTGAGGAAAATATATTATAAAGTAGAGACAAAAGGATATTGGCCTATCAATCCTTGAGAAGACAGATTCATATATTTATCCAGTGACCTCCAAATAGTATTAGAGATATAAGAAGTACAATGTTTCTCTGCAACCGAATTATGGGCCCCACGAAGAAATGATACCCAAGCCCACCAAGTATGATAAGACAGGAGATTAAAGGATTTCCACTCAGTTAAAATAATTTTGACAGTAATCTATATAAGTAGATCAAATAGCTGCATATCAGTATATTCCAAGGGAAGAGGAGTACAAGCAGCACACGGTCCCAATGATATCATAGGTAACGAGAGCTCCAATGGAATACCAAAGATTAGTGATAAATGCTTCTGTACTAAATCCCAAAAGGATTGTTGTAACGAGCATTCAAAAACATATGTTGGTGAGTGCCATATACCAAATTGAATTCCAACAAAGATCATTATCCCTCAGTTTTAGTTTGTATAAGCGAGCAGGGGTCCAATGCAGAAGATTCATAGTAAAGAATTTAGATTGCATAAGAGAAGGAGCAATCTTATTCCGTAGTGAAACCTTCCCAATTAACTTCCATGACTCTTGTGAGATATGTTTGAAAATATCACTATTAAAATGATCTGACCATTTATCTTGTGTATTAGTAACCTGTGAGGGAAGAGGCTCAGATAAAAATGTATATATATGTATATATTTTTTTTTAAAACCTTTATTTACAGTTACAATGTTACATTTGCGAGCCTACAACCACAAGGGCCGGCCGTCGCTAAAACAAAACAGTAGCATAATATTGCACAGGTATACAGCACTTCAGCCAACAACCCGGGGGTCCGGCGGCAATTTAGCATATATTTCTTGAGAGCATATGATAATGCACAGGATGGATTAAGGTTTTGCATTTTAAATATATATAAACAAACAATAAAAATAAACCAAAAAAACAGCGAGGCAAAAAAGGGGACTATATGTTAAGTGTCCTTCCCAAGAGGGGGAGAGCTGCATCAGAGAAATATACACAAATGTCAGTGAATGAAGCAATGGAAGAGGGGGGGAGAGGGGAACAGAGAGTAAGCAATCACAGCATCAGCGAAACTCTACATGGTATAAGGAACGTAAGGCTATGGGGACTGCGGCATTTCCAGGATATTTACAAGAGGAGGAGTACAGATCTCCCCGCGATATAGGTTCCACTGATTCCATATTCTCCCCCACTTCTTGGGCCTGCCACGTGCAACATACACAGTTTTTTCCCTAAACATGCACCAGTCCATGTTCTCTTTCCAAGCTGAGACCGTAGGTGTCCTTTGGGATCCCCACAGTTGCGCTATGTCCTTCTTAGCCGCCATACTCCCAAGAGTAACCCATTGTGTCTGTGCCACATTATAGTCATTTGGTTCCCACACATTCAGTAAACAACGTCGGGCTTCAGGCAACAACGAGACTCCCGTAACTTCCTCCATGACAACATGCACACGGTTCCAAAATGACACCACCTCAGGGCACTCCCATATGATATGGAGGAAGGTACCCATCATACCACACCCACGCTTACACAACCCATCCACAGAATAACCCATACGCATTAGCCAGGGGCCTGTTATGTAGATACGATGTAAGATCTTAAATTGCACCAGTCGGAGACAGGCCGGAATCGCGACCTCCTTAGGAGAGGATATCACAGCCTCCCAATCTTCATCATCCAGCTCCAGTCCATCACCGGTCCAAGCCTCCCGCAGCTGTAGGAGAAGATCAGTTCGATCGTTAATACGTTTTTTATATATTAGGGAAATGGTGCTGTCCGGGACGTGCCCATCAAGCACCCTATCTTCAAGAGGAGAAGATTCCGGGATCAAGGTTCCGGCCGGGAAGACCGAACCAAGTGCGTGCCGGATCTGCACGTAACAGAAATATTCCCTATCGTTTAGTGCCTATTCTGCTTGCAGTTCCTCAAAGGTCTTTATCCTATCTTTGACCCAAAGATCCCCAACCTTACTGATGCCAATGAGGTCCCACTTCTCGAAACCCTTAGTAGTCCATAAACTGCCTAATTTTTCAGTGACGTAGAGCGGAGTCGCTCGAGTCAATTTATCCGGCCATCCCATAGCTGCGTTCGCACTACACCACACCCGCACCGCAACTCCGGTGGGCCCCGTTAATTTCCTGCTAGTCGATTTGGAGTATAGCGCCCTGTTGTAGTTCCCTCCCGGGAGCAGTCATTTATCCATTTCGAATGCTGGGTTTGACGCAGGGCCGTACATGGCATGGTTGATTGCACTCGGCTGGGAAGCCCAGTAATAGCGTTTGATGTCCGGTAACGCAATGCCCCCATCGTACCAGGGCAGCGTTAACTTCGCTAGGGCGATGCGGGGACGCCCGCCCCATATCAGCTGCCTCTGAAGGCACTCTATCTCGCGAAAATAGCTGGCGGGTACGAGATCTAGCGTATTTTAAAGGGCGTAAAGAAATCTGGGCAGGGACATCATCTTGAATAGGGCTGCCCTTCCGACCGGAGACAACGGCAATCCACACCAAGCCGCTACATCGGATTTAAGCCGGAGAAGCGGAGGGAGCAAGTTACGTTGATACCGAACCGCAGGGTCAAGCGATACGTAGATCCCCAAGTACTTAAAGCCGGTTTGTGTTATCTGTATCGGGCAGACACGCGGCAAGGGTGGTACCTCTCCAGTAAGCGAATAAACACTAGATTTAGCCCATTTAATCACTAGGCCGGAATTCTTCCCAAATGAGCTAAGGACATCAAACAGTACCCCCAGTGACTTCTGAGGGGAAGTAAGGTACAAGAGGATATCGTCCGCATATAGAGATATGCAGTCTTCAAAGTCGGGGGTCCATCTAATGCCCTTAAGCGACTGTTCCCACCGCAGCCAAGCAGCTAGGGGTTCCAAGGCGAGCGCAAAAAGCAGTGGAGACAAGGGGCATCCCTGCCGCATGCCCCTCCCGAGAGTAAAGGATTCCGAGACCCTGCCGTTAACCACCACCTGGGCCAGCGGATTCTCATAAAGGAGTTTGAGCCAACCGACAAACCCCGGGTCAAAACCAAACTTCGTGAGAGCCGCCCATAAGTACGGCCATTCCACGGTATCGAAGGCCATTGTGGCATCCAAGGAGACCAAAATGGCCGGCTCGCGCAACGACTCCGCTCTCGCGAGGACGCCATGAAGACGACGCAGGTTCAGCACGGTGTTGCGGTGAGGAATGAATCCGGACTGATCCGGCTGTATCAAGTCCCCAAACACCTTAATTAGCCGATTTGCTAACAGTTTTGCCAGGATCTTAGGCTCGGCATTCAAAAGTGATATTGGTCTGTAAGAGGCACATAGGTCTCGGGGTTCCCCTCTTTATGAATCACGACAATGGACGCCAGTCTCTGGTCTCGGGGAAGTGACCCGACATCTCGCGACTCCAGAAACATCTCGCGGAGATACGGCGCCATTTTGTCAGGACACAGCTTGTACAGTTCAATGGGGGGGCCGTTAGGGCCTGTAGCTTTTCCAGAGCGGATAGAGCGAATAGCGAGCGCTATTTCATTGTTGGAAAATTCCGCCTCCATAAGCTCTCTGTCAGAATCAGACAAGCAAGGCAATGCGATATCTCTAAGCAATAAATGCGAGTCCTCCTCAGGTCTGTCTGAGACTGACGCATACACCGTTTGGAAATGATGTGCGAAACCCTCCACTATCTCCACCGGATCAACCACACGCATTCCACCCGCTCTCTCAACAACAGGCACAATGCGATTCAGTCTTTCCTTTTTATCCAACCATGCAATCAGCTTCCCCGCCTTATCTCCCACATCATACAGTCGCCCCTGTTGCTCACGACTCATGGCCTTGGCAGCATCAGTCACCAGGGCTCTATAGTCAAACTGTTTGAGGTTCAAAGCATGCAACTTATCCTGCGTGGCCCCGGACTCCAGCTCTGCCTCCAGGGCAGTGATATCAGTTTCCAATGATACAACCTCCTCATTCTTAATTTTCTTAGCACAGGCGATCAACGACAGAGTCTGACCTCGGATCACCGTCTTGAAGGCTTCTCACAGCGAAATGGAGGAGGATAACGACCCCACATTTTCAGCGAAATAATGATTGATGGACCTGACCACGCCCGCCCGGGTTTTAGGATTCCGGAGATGCCAGGGATTGATCGGGGCAACCCGACCCCCGGCTCCCAGCTGAATATCAATAAAAAGCCATAGTGGGGAGTGGTTCGAAATACCTCTGGCCAAGTGTCTAACCTCTCTTACCGAAACGGCCTGCGCCGCCGGCATAAGGACATAATCAAGCCTCGCGAGGCTCCCATGTGCACCAGAATGAAAGGTGTATTGTGCCTGTCCGGGGTGCATCAGCCTCCAACAATCAACAAGACCCAGTGTCTCCAAGAAGTTACTCAGCCAAGACAACGGAGTTGAAGTCTCCACCCACAACCAAAATCCCTTCGGGAAACCCCAACACCACTTTCCCCAAGTCAGCAAATGTCGTAGTTTGTAAACCTGGTGGGACATACACGAAGAGTATGGAAATCGTCTTCCCCTCCGATCTACCAATAATGGCGGCATACCGTCCCCTATCATCTAGGATGGTATCATCAATTTCCAAGGGGAGGGAGTTCCTAACAAGGACACCAGCCTCCCTCGATCCGGAGGTGAACGCCGAGTGTGCGACTAGTCGATAACCTCACCTATTCATTGCGTGGCATGTGTTCCCCACCAAATGCGTTTCCTGTAACATCACTACATCAGGGGAAAGACGTTTCAAGAACTGTAGTACTATCCCCCGTTTTATCCTGTCTCCCAAGCCATTGACATTCCAACTTAGTACCCTCAACCCCCTACCCCCCATCCCAGGAATGAAAGCGGAACCTCCCCAACAGCAAAAAGGACACAAAAGTCAAAATGTGCAAAGATACATTGCCTCTAAAACAATACAAAATAAAATAAAGTACCCCTCACCACCCCCAAGAAATCCCCGGAACACATCCCCCCACCCTGCACCCCTGCGTTAGTCCAAAAAACCACCCCAACTTGCAGTGTGCCTGTCGCCCAAACCCGAAACTAATCTACAAAAAGAGAGAAGATCACCCCGGGAGGAGGAAGAGTCCCATTTTCCCTGCCGCCTCTGGGTATATAATCATTATATTTACAAAAAGCCAAAATTTCAACAAACCACTGCTGCAAAGTCCATGTGCTGCACGCGCCGGTCCACACTCACTCCTCTTTTTCCATTGGGCCACCATCCGCGCCTCCACATTGTTCCGTGCGGTCTCGTAGCCAGTCACTAACTACCTCAGGCCGATCAAAAAAGAGTACACGTTTGTTATGTTCAATCCGCAGTCGGGCAGGAAAGAGCATAGCGTAGTTCAAGCCCATGTCTCTCAATCTCCGTTTCACCCCCATAAATCCCATCCTCTGCTTCTGTACAGATTGGGTGAACTCTGGGTAAAAACTGATGGTCACATTCTCGAATTTCGTGGGGCCATTAGTCCTCGATGCCTGCAGGATAACGTCTCTGTCCCTGAAATTGAAAATTCTGGCTATTATGGGCCGTGGCGGGGCGCCTGGTTTGTGTTTCCCGCCCGGAACTCTGTGGGCACGCTCCACCGCGAAGAAGTTGCTGAGGCCCTTAGGGGCGAGATTATTTAATATCAGGTCTTCCTTTAGGAGATCCGCCGTCCATTCAGCGGACTTCTCCGGAACTCCGATGATGCGTACGCTGTTGCGCCTCGTGCAACTTTCGAAGTCATCCAGCCGGCGGGCGAACTGGTCATTTGAAGTTCTTAAATTATGGACCTCGGTCTGGAGATCGGACATGTCGGTTGTAAGACTGGCGGTCTTGATATCCAAAGACTTGACCCGTTCATTGGTCTTTGCCAAGTCAGTCCTAATCAAGTTGACATCAATAGCCACTGTATCAAGCTTTGAGGCCAATGTCTCATATTGCTGGCCCATGGATGTTTTCATGCTCGCAATGGCGCCCATTACGTCCCGCAAAGTCAACTCCTCCGTCGCTGGGGAGCCATCTCCAAGATCGTCCGAGGTTTTACCACTACCACTGGGGAATCCTTTAGAGCGAGTGTATCGATCCATGAAATTGGATTGAGTGGCACCTCCTCGGTGCGTGGTCTTGGTCGTCCGTCTCTCGCTGTCAGGCTTGTTCGCCATGTTGAGCGGTGCACCCCGAAGGGGCTTTTGGGACCTGGTATGAATGGCTACTCGTGAATCAAGCTGAGAAAAGTCAGAAGACAAGGCGCATCATACAAGCGTTCAATCCAAATAGACCATGGGCCAACAGGAGCAGAGGGCAGCCAGGTTTCAGTAATCAAGAACAGAAAACGAAACCGAAAGTACATTAGGGGCACCAGTCGTCTTCAACTAGCCGTTGTTGTTCAACTGCCTCCTGGGTATTCCGGGGACTCGAGTCCCGGGCTGCTCCTCGGTGTAGGCCTTTAACTATCGGAGTGGAGTAAGTCCGGTTCTCGGCATCCAAATCGATTTTTGAAAAGAGCTATCATATCAGCAGGGTCATGTCCGCAATAACCCGTTGTCTCTATCAGGATTTGTGACAGGATATATGCGGGAGGCGGCGAGGGTCTCGGGAGCCCTTTACTCACGCGAGCATCTTGGATGCGCGCTAAGCTCCTCCCCAAATTTATATATTTTTGAGACAGTATGACCTGCCCGAGACCACATGGATAAAAGTGAAATAGTAACCGAGTCTGTACAGAGGGTCATTTTAGAGAGGGCAACCTTTAATTTTAAAAAATAATAGAAATCCATATTGTTAAGATTATATTTGCTGGCCAAAGAAGAAAAAGGAAGAGGATCATGATTGGAGTCATAAAGATGTTTAACCAACGTAAGACCTCTATTAGCCCAGGAAGACATCGTAACAGGATCAATATCAGTAACAATTCTAGGATTATACCATAATGAGGACCATCTCGATTTATGAATGGGAATGGAAGCCTTCTTATCTATACATTTTAAAGCGTTAATTGTGTTAGAAATAATCCAACTTGAAAGAGGTAACACAGGTTTTGAGGCAGTGAGAATAGAAGGGGTAGAAAGGGGAGAACACAACTCTTGTTCAATATATATCCACGGAGGGGTATGGTGTGCAGTCGGTAAAAACCAAAGAGCACTCCGAGACGATAAAAAAGCAATTGTATACAAGTTCCAATCTAGAAAATTACATCCACCCAAGTCAGATGGCTTTCTAAGATATTTATATGCAATTCTGGCACGTTTGTCACTCCATAAAAACTTTGAAGCAAGTAATTCAATCTCACGGAAAAAGGATGAGGATAATCTTACAGGCAGCATGTAGGATAAAAAGTTAATCATCGGCGATATCATCATCTTAATAGTTTGAAGTTTTCCCCACCAGGAAATATATTTTGGAGACCAGGAGGACAAAAGATCTTTCACCTTAGCTAGTACATGGGATTCATTATAAGAGAGAGTGTCTAAAAGGTTATTACAAAACCAAATTCCTGAGTATTTAATGCGAGTCGGTTGCCATTTAAATCTGGCGTTACCCATGTGAGAAGAGAAGCACAACGCATTCCGAGGGAACATTTCCGTTTTGTCTCTGTTTAGAGTATACCCTGAAATGAGTGAAAACTCTTTAATGGTATTAAAGTTGGCAGGAATGGCAGTAGCAATGTCTTCAGAAAAGTTGAGAACATCGTCAGTGTAAGCAGCCGTTTTAATTGTATGTGGACCAAATTGAAAGCCTTTAATATTGTCATTTAAATTAAGTAACCAAAGCAGTGGATCTATAGCCAATAGAAAAAGAAGGGGTGCTAGCGGGCACCCTTTTATAAAGGCAAGCAATGGTGTTGCCCCAGTTGTGCATTTCTAGATGCGGACTTCTGTCATATGACTTGAGTTGCCCCCACCTACAACCTACAACCTTACTGGGACTCGGTTGTCAGCACGCTTGGCACCATACCGGGCCCGACTCTCTCTCTCATGCTCAATGAAGGTGTGCCTCCTGGAAATGTTTCATAGACCCAAGAATCTGAAAAGTTCCTGGACTTTGCCTTGGTGCTGGCCAGAAGGAGAGTAGCGATGGCCTGGAAATCAAGGATGGGCCCGATAGTAGAGGCATGGATGAAAGATGTTAAGATGTAGGCAAGAGTTGAAGAGAGGGCACTGATACGGGAGGATGGCCGGGGACTCACTAGGTATCTGATCGCTGAGTTATGGATGAAGGTGTTGGAGGCATGGGAACACCCTGAGGGAGATGCAGATGGGAGCCCTGACAGTCCGACCGGGTTGAATGAGGCGGAGGAGGCCGAGTCCTCCGTGGAGTCAGATGACGGAGAGAGCAAGTGAGGAGATTGGTGGCCTGTTTAGGTCAGAGAGCGCATTGCCAATCCCCCTCTGCCTAGCCTGCCCCCTCTGCCCCCTACAAGATCTGATTAATGGTCCTCCTTCCTTCCGCTCCCCATCCCACCCCCGAACTCACAAAGAAAGTCGTCTCCTCTACTGACTACCCTGATTGACATAAGCGGAGCAAATCTACGCCTCCCCAGATAGAGCGGTGGTCTCCCACACACTGTGTTACCAGCGCGACCTCCGAGACACTTAGATTATATATTTCTTTCATTTATCTTCAGGTTTTAGTTCATATTTAGGCATTTCTAATCCTCCTCCACCAAACTCCTGGGTACTACTATGCCTGATCAGAAGTGCAGAACAGAGGGGGGCGTGGCTAGCTGCATGGCGGAGTGAGTCGTGCCTCGGAAACGCTCCCGGCAAAGCTGCCTATAATCCGGCGATTCTATGCCCTTAGCCTGCAAAACGGCACAAAACACGGCGGAGGAGTGAGCGGAGGCGGGAGGCACAGGCACAGCCCTCCGGTTTGCCTTTCCGCTGTGGGGTGACCGACCTGCACGAGAGCCTTCCCTCGGGACCCGAGGCGCCCAAGATGGCGGAGACAGCCGGAGCGGGGATCCGGAGCTGACGCGACTGCTGGACTGCGGCGGCGTGGAGCGGTCCGCTCCCCCTCCCGCGTGAGTGCGGTTGCTACCGAACCGGCGACCGACGCCTGGGAGCCCCCCTGACGGACCGCGGGGGCGGAGACGGATCGGGGCCTGTGAAGCCTGGGACTGGAGTTGCTGGCCGCCGCCCGCTCTCCCTGGAACGGGAGTCAAGTAAGAGGCGCTCGCGCCTGGGCGCAACGTTGTCCCGCCGGGGGCCTGCACGGGGCTGTGAGGCGATTGTCCCCCCTCCCCCCCCCCCCTCTACATCGGGAACTGGGAGCCTGGGCGCAACGCTGTCCCGCCAGGGGCCTGCACGGGGCTGTGGGGTGATTGTCCCCCCCCCCCCCCCCCTCTACATCTGGAACTGAGAGCACGCGGAGCCCTGGACGGCGATCCCGGCCCCTAGTGGCGCACGGACGCAATCCGCCACTTACCTTCCCATCCCCCCGGAGACACGAGGGAACCCGGTGAAGGCCTGGCTCGGGAGGGGGTGTCCGGCCCGCGACGCCTGGAGATAGCGGTGGTTGGGGCGCCGTAGCAGTTTGGCGAGATCCGGGGTCAGCCTCGGGGGCACTACTAAGCCGGTCTCCCGGCGGCCGGACTGCGGGCATTGGGGACCCCCCGGGGTGCAATATGGGCAAAGGGAACCCGCCACCGCGCTCCACCAGGCAGGGGTCCATTGAGTCCTTCACCACCACCAGGACCACCAAGGATATGGCCGCAGGGGCCCGGGACACGCATGCGGACACCGCCATGCTCCTGGAGGCGATCCAGGCCTCCAGGACGGACATTCAGGACTCCAGAGCTGCCCTTGAAACGAAGATCGGAGAGGTGGGATCGGAAGTCCTACTGCTGCGCCAGGACCAGCGGAACTTGTCGGACCGCGTAAGCGCAACAGAGACCAGGATTACGGAGACGGAGGAATCGGTTTCCTCACTCAAGAAAGATATGGCAGAACTACAGGCCTCCCACAGGCAGCTGCTGTGGCGGGTGGACGATGCGGAGAACAGAGCCCGCCGAAACAACCTGCGCTTCGTGGGCCTGAGGGAGGGAATTGAGAAGAACGATACGGCGGCCTTCCTCCACTCCTGGCTCAAGACCATGTTTCCACAAGCACCCTTCTCTCTGTGTTTTATGATCGAGAGAGCGCACAGGGCTCCTGGCCAGGCCTCCGGAGGGGGCGAGACCCCGCCCGATAATTGCCCGATTTCTGAACTATGCGGACAGAGACCTTATCCTGAGGGAGGCCCGGAAAAGGGGAGAACTTAAGTTTGAGAACACGGTTGTAATGATATTCCCCGATTATAGCCAGGACGTGCAGAAGCAGAGACGCTCCTATGATACTGTAAAGGCTAAGTTGCGGACCCTGAACATATCGTATATGCTTCTATTTCCCGCCAAACTCAAGGTCCTCTACAAGGGAAAATCACTCTTCTTCACTCGACCGGAGGAGGCCTGGCACTGGCTAGAGGAACGGCCCTTGCTGAAAGAGGCAGAAGAAGAAGGTCGCAGGATCCGGGAGGAGCTCGCGGCAGCTAACTTCGTTCGCGCCCGCAGTGGATCGCAGCGCTCTCGCCAACAGCGAGTGGACAGGACATCTCAACGGACCCCGTATCCAACGCGCCAGGGTGCCGCTGGTGGGAGAACGGGAGATGCAGGTGAAGCAGCGACACGGGACCCAGATAGGGGATCAAGATTCCGGTGTCTGCTGAACGGGTCGGGCAATGCTACAGACCAAGAGGAAGAAGTGTCTGCGTCGGACGCGGAAGACCGCACGGAACCGTTCCTCCACCCCCTGGCGGTGGCCATCCGTGACCTGGAACAGGGTGGGCCGCACATCGTGGAAGGTACTGATCCTGAGACACAAGACTCGCATTCCTGAGGAGCTAAGGACTTGAGATTCTGTTTTGGCAGTTCCCTGCCGGGGACGCACAGGTACTGTTCGATTTGCTCTGTGGGGTGGAAACACTCCGTATTGATAAGTGACTTTGGACAGCTAGGTATCCACTAGGTGGGTTTGTTTGGAGGGTGGGCGACAGACCTTGCTCCCTGGTATCCTGAACCGTCGATGGTTGTACGGGTGGGATGGCCGGGTAGCGTAGGTGGGGTGGGGGGGTGGGGGGGAATGGGGTTTGTTTACGTTGTTTGGTTGTTCTTGGGGGGGCTGCGGGGGGAGTCTTGCTTAGAAATCTGGAGAAATGTGTGGTTCCATCATTGCAAATGTATGCCCGACAACTTAGCCCCAAGTCCTGGGGTGCACTTATCCTATTGCTATGTCCATGGCCACTGATAAGCTGAAGGTCCTGACCTGGAATGTGAATGGGCTGGGGAATAAGGTTAAGCGGGGACTGGTGAACAATTTTCTGAAGAGACTAGGCCCAGACATCATCTTCCTGCAAGAGACACACCTGCGGGGCACTATCTGTCCGTTCATAGCGAGAGGGAGATACAAGGTGCTCGGCCACGCAGGGTACACGTCTGACTCACGGGGTGTAGCGATTGTGGTAAAAAATACTCTCCCCTTTCACATCACACGCACATGGGGTGACCCTCTGGGAACATGCGTGGGGGTACAGGGAACGTGGCGAAGGCGCACCTACACACTGATATCAGTATACGCTCCACCCAAATTGCAGGCAAAAGCGCTAAAGCTCCTTGCATCCATACTTTTGGACACCCCAGACACCGTTCAGATAGTGGGGGGTGACTTTAATGACGTGATGGACAGGGCGGTGGATAGATCCGGAGTGGCTCATGTCCGAGATACTCAGACCCCCCTGGCCCAACTGATGACTGAAATGGGCTTGTGTGATGTATGGAGGTCGATCCACCCGACGACTGAGGCCTACTCCTTCTACTCGGCGGCTCACAAAGTGTTCTCCAGGTTGGACTATTTATTTATGCCACGACAGACGTTCACTGCAGGGGACACGGCGACATATCTGGCGAGGGGTCTGTCGGACCACTCGCCCCTGTTGCTCTCGATGGGCGGGCCGGGAGGCGGGAGGGAGGCCGCATGGCGTCTCACCGCATGGGATCTGGCGAACAAATCGATTCTTGCAGGCGTCAGGGCGGATGTACGTGTGTACCTGGCCGAAAACGACGGGTCGGTGGACTCGGCGGTGACCCTTTGGGAAGCGCTGAAACCGGTGCTACGAGATAGGATAAACGGTAGGCTGGGGGAGGAGAGGAGGAAAGTAGTGGAGGAGGTTGTGGCTGTTGAGCGCACAGTTGTTGACCTGGAAAAGGAGCACCTACGTACCAAGTGCAGGAAGACCCTCCGTAGGCTGTTAGATGCCCAGAGGCGATATCGAGAATTAGTGTCGGATGAAGCAAGGACACAGAACCTGGCCACCCTCCATCGCCTCTATGATGTGGGGGATAAATCTGGAAAATTATTAGCGTGGCTTAGTCGGAGGGAGAGGTTGGCGAGGTGGGTGAGTGAGGTGGCGGATGGGCAGGGGGGGGTCGTGTGCTCGGACTCGCTCATTGCGGAAGCATTTGCAACGTACTACGAGGCCTTCTACAGGGCACAGCAACTAGGTTCCTGTAATGACGCACTCCTCTATCTGGTGGACGTAGACCTACCATGCGTAGACGATGAGGACATACCACGACTGGAAGTGGACATCTCTCTTGATGAGGTGAAGGCTGCCATTGTGGGGTTGAAACCGGGAAAGGCCCCAGGGCCGAATGGATTCCCCCCGGAATTCTTTAAAAGTACGGCTGACATAGTGGCACCGCACTTGCGGAACCTTTTCCTTGAGGCCTACGCTGAGGGGGGACTGCCCCCCGACCTCACCCTGGCCACCGTCATCCCCATCTACAAGGAGGGCAAACCGCGGGAGGACTGTGCCTCATACCGCCCTATTTCCCTGCTGAACACGGAGGTGAAACTCCTTGCTACGATCCTGGCGCGCCGCCTTAGGACGGTTCTGCCTGCGCTGATACATCTAGACCAGACGGGCTTCCTGCCGGACAGGGCCACGGAACTTAATCTCCGTCGCACCCACAATTGGCTGCAGGAGGTGAGGGATAGGGACCCGCCGCACTGGTTCCTCTCCCTAGATGCCGAAAAAGCCTTCGACTCCGTGCATTGGCCGTTCCTGGAGGCCACCCTGTATAAGTTCGGTTTTGGCCCCAAGTTCCGCTCCTGGGTACAGCTGCTCTACACTACCCCGAGGGCCCGGCTGAGAGTGAACGGGACACTCTCCCGCGAAATCCAGATCCAGCGTGGCACCAGACAGGGGTGCCCCCTGTCCCCTCTCCTCTTCACCCTGACAATCGAGGTGCTGGCGGCTAGGATCAGACAGAACCCGAGTGTCACCGGCTTCAAGGTTACACCCGCGGATGACACGCAAGAAAAGCTGTCCCTATACGCTGATGATGTATTGCTCTATGTCACTGACCCGCCCACTACCGTGCCCGAGCTCTTCCGGGAGATAGACGGTTATGGGGACCACTCCGGGTACGCCATAAATTGGCACAAGTCAGTCCTTTTTGACCCTAAGGGGAACACGAGTGGTGGCACCCTCCCGGATCGACTGGTGGTGTCTACGGAAGGCTTTCAGTATTTGGGGGTCTTCATGACGTTAGACGCTGAGGTGTCCCGCTCTAGGAATGTAAACAGGATACTGCAGAATTCTGCCAGTGATATGACACGGTGGCGCCAGCTGCCTTTGACCCTTCTGGGCAGAGCAGCGTTGTACAAAATGGTGATATTGCCCAAATACCTGTACGCCCTGCAAAGCGAGTACTACCCCATCCCGGGAGACCTCCTAGGCAAAATACACGCTGACCTGAGGTCCTTCATTTGGTTGGGTAAGCAGCCGCGCGTGGCGCTCACCACCCTGCAACGCCACCAATATAGCGGGGGTATCTCCCTACCGAACCTGGAGGCCTATTACTGGGCAGAGCACCTCTCCCCTATTAACGACTGGCTCCATGCCTCGGCGAGCCACCCCACATATGTGTTGGAACGAGCAAAGCTGTCCCCCTCTCACCTGCTTACGTACCTATACGGGGGCCGGCGGAGGACGCCCCTCCTCCCAGCCACTAATATCACCCTCCGGGCCTGAAGAGTGGCCACGAAACGTATGGGCTGGGACCAGAAACCAACACGGCAGACTCCGCTTTGGCATTGTGCATGGCTACGGGAGCTGAGCAAATTACGCGGCTTTAAACAATGGGATGATATCGGGATCTCCACGGTGGGTGATGTCGTTGCTAGAGGAGAGCTCAAATCGTTCGAGGCTCTGCGGGCGGAATTTGGCCTCCACCAATCGCAGTTCTATAAATATGTACGGCTACGGCATGCGTGGAGGGCCCAGGCGATATCATTAGAGGGTCTCCCAGAATATGCACCCCTGGAAGGTAGACTGCTGCAGGAGCAAATCCCCAACAAGGCTGTATCCCTTACCTACAGGACACTTACAAACAACATGCTGGGGGATCTGACGAAACTCAGGGCTGCATGGGAGCATGACGTGGGGGGTATGGAGGAAATCGACTGGGAATTAGTCCTAATGCACCCGAGGGAGGTGGCCATTAAATCCCGGCTCCGCCTGATCCAGTATAACGTACTCCACAGGACGTACTTTGACAGGGTTCGGTTGTTTAGGATGGGGAAGGCCTTAGATGACAGGTGCCTCCGTTGCCAGCGGGAGGGGGGGGGCTTCTTCCATATTCTATGGGAATGTGGCAAGATTCAGTCGTACTGGACACTTGTCTTTACCGAACTGAAGGAGGTCCTGGCAGTGCCACTCGTCCAGGAGCCGAAACTGGCCCTGCTGGGAATGACCAATGATGTGGACCTCCCCCGCCCTCTGCTAACGTTCCTAACCTTGGCCCTGGTGGTCGCAAAACGAGACATTGCTAAGTATTGGGGGGCGGAGTCGGTGCCTAACATGGAGGAGTGGAGGAGGGGGTTGGACCTCTACATGGCGGCGGAGCGGGTGACATATAAAGCTAGGGGCTGCCCCAAGAAGTTCAAGAGGATTTGGTCAAAATGGAGGCAGTATCATGGGCTGGAGAGTGGGTCGGGGTAGGGAGGCCTACGCAGGGGTCCTGGGTCTGGGGGGATGATCGGGTGGGCAGCGGGCCTGGTTTGGAGGGGACCCAGTGTGCAAGGAGTGTGCCAATGATTCGACAGTCCAGCGGCGGCTTGTGTGTGGGGCGGGACAGGGAGGGCTGCGGCTGATGGAAACAGAATGCATTATTCTCTAGGATATCCGGACTCACGTTAACTTACGGGATGAGCTCTTACTTCCCCCGCATTGTTTAGTTGAGTTCAGGGGATGGGGGGGGGGGGGGGGTTTGGTTTTGCTACTTGGGTTCGGAGGACAGTTAATGACCCAAGAGAATAACAAACCAAAAAAAAAAAAAAAAAGCAGATGCCCGGATGGACACTATGGCCACCTTCTATGCTTGGGCGGGGCTCCGCCTATGTGACCCCGGTGCAATGGCGATTTGTGTGCTGTTTTTTTTTTGCAATGTTGAAAGCAGGGGGTCTGCTGGGCCTCTTTCCTACCGGTGTAGACATTGATTACTGATTGCTGGATTGTGGAGGTGTATTTTTTACATGTATCTGTGCATCTGCAATAAAAATGTTTATTCAAAAAAAAAAAAGAAGTGCAGAACAGAGGAGGCTGAACTAAAGCGAGCCCCTGAGGCCTGTTTACGCACTGTCAAAGAAAGAAAAGTGATACGCTATAAGTGAAATGAGGGATATCTTTCAAGCAGTCCAGAATGTGATAACACAAGGTCTTGGGCATCTGTCAGTACCCTATGTCTACGAATTTTATATAGTGTCCTGGTTAGCATCTAAAATATGTATCCAGTGAACTAGGAAAAAGTCACCACTAATGTTGCGGTCATCAATAGTTTGGGCATGTTCTTGCCACTGATAAATTCTCATCACAAGCCTAAAAAATTATATTTTTCCAAGGAGTGGAATTAATCCACTGCTGAACTGTTGCGCCCGAATACGCAGATCATTGACCTATCCACCACAACTTAAATCACTCCACAGATATTACTAATAGTGACGGTGGTAACCTCATACCTTTAGCTCAGAAATTGGGGGTGGTTCTTAAGAAGGCCCACCCACCTTAAATGGGGTGCATTATGTTTCTCTTTGGCACTCATAACGGGTCCTTTGTTTATTGTGATATTTATCACACCCAATAAAATCGGATACTCTAGGGTTCAGATTTTATTGGGCATGACAATTACCATCTGTGGAGTGTGGGGGTGTGCGGGCCGGAATAACAGGCGTGGAGGCCGGATGTAGTGTGCTATGATTAGCAAGGGTTTTATTTGTATACAGAAAAGTCAAGCCCTGGGGCACGGTGATCAGGTACAGTCCTCGGTGTTCGGGTTGGGGTTCCTCGCGAGGGGGTCCGATGAGGAGAACACAGGTAGGTCTTCTACTGCAGGGCGGGTGTTCTCCTTCCTGGTTGCGGGCATTGGGGTGTCCCTCGGAGATAGAGGAAAGAGACACAGGGCAGTTAGTTCCAATGGTCACGGAACTCAGTCGTCTGACACCGGCACCGGGAGTGTAAGGATGGAAGTAGACCGTGAGGGAGGGCTGTAGGGTAGGGGAAGAGGGGAAAGAAAAGACGGGGTGTAGGGACAGAGTGCCAATGGTGGGGTGGGGGTTGGGTGGAAGGTATTATACAGTGTAGGGGTGATTATAATATACAGTGGGGTGCGCGTGACTTCTGTACAAGATTTACACTATTTATACTAATTACACAGGGAGGGGGAAACACGGAGAATGGTAACAGTTTACTCACGTGCCCCGCCGTAACTCTCATCCGAGTTACGGCCGCTTTCCAGCCACCTCCTGAGGATGCCACCAATCCTCGCACCAAACGTCTTCCTCTTCTTCCCTCTCTCGCCTCTTCCTCTCTCCTACAGTCTTCGCTGCCGGTCCTTCGCGTCTCGCCAACTCCTGCCACGAGTCCACCGCTGGGGACCTCTCCACCTCTGTGTCGCCGGCTTTTCTATCATCCGCTCGGGTTCCTGAGGAAAGGCTTCCGGGGTCAGGCGGGATCACTTCCGGTCCTTTAGTGGCCGTTGTACTTCCGGGGTCAATCCACGCCGCTTCCGGTCCGCTGTGCTCTGGTGTTGCTGTCGGCGCCTGCAGGGAAACAGAGAGAGGTGTAGCCGGTTTTGGCTGTGGGTTAGTGTTGTCGCCCGTATGGGCGTTCCTACGGGATCGCTGCGCCCGGGAGGTAAGGTCCGCCCCTTCACATCCCCTTTCCCTAGGATTGTTTCTTATAGGGGTTGGGGAAGGTGGATACTGGGAGAGGTAGTCCGCATTGCCCTGCTCCTGCCCTTTTCGATGTAGTGTTCGAAAGCGAAAGGGTTGGAGAGAGAGAAACCACCTGAGTACTCGATCATTGTTACCACGGTTACGTGCCATCCATTCCAGAGGGGCGTGATCCGTGTATAGAATGAATTCTCGCCCCTCCAGGTAATATCGGAGGCTTTCTATCGCCCATTTAATGGCGAGTGCCTCTTTTTCAACCACTGAATAATTGGTTTCTCGGGGAAACAATTTCCTACTTAGATATAGGACAGGTTTTTCAGTCCCCTCTGCATCTTTTTGGGACAGCACCGCCCCCAAACCCTGGTCAGACGCGTCGGTCTGCAATATAAAGGGCTGGGTATAGTCAGGACTCATCAGTACTGGCTCCGAGGTTAGGGAATGTTTGAGTAGATGAAAGGCATGTAACAACAAGGGGGTTGGGTGTTTGAGGATCTCTTCCGTTTTCGTTGTTTTCTTCAGGAGATCTGTCAGGGGGGCTGCAGTATGGGAGAAGTTGGGTATAAATCTCCTGTAGTATCCCAACATACCCAGGAAAGCACGGAGATCTTTACGGGTTTGGGAAAAAGGAATGGCTTGGATGGTCCTGACCTTACTGTCTTGCGGACGGATATGCCCCTCCCCCAGCAGGTACCCTAAATACTTCACGCTCTGGGCAGCTAATGTAGTCTTGGAGGGGTTAATGGTGAAGCCGGAGGCGCCTAGGGAGGTGACAATTGACCATACATGAGACAGATGCTGTTCCCAGGTGTCACTATAGATGACTATGTCATCTAGATAAGCGCCCGAGTAGTGGGAGTGGGGTTGTAGGACCTGATTCATGGCCCTTTGGAATGTCGCTGGGGCTCCATGAAGGCCGAAGGGCATAACTTTAAATTGGAACAGGCCCTCTGGGGTGGAAAAGGCGGTCTTGTGCTTGTCCTCTGCTCTCAAGGGGATCTGCCAGTATCCCTTGCAGAGGTCAAGGGTACTTATATATTTAGCCCTGCCGATGCGTTCGACCATCTCGTCTACACGAGGAAGAGGGTATGAGTCGAAGGCTGAGATCTTGTTCACCTCCCTGAAATCTATACAAAATCTGGTGGAGCCATCGGGTTTTGGTACTAAGACGATGGGCGAATTCCAGTTACTGCAGGAGGGTTCAATGATGCCCATTTTTAACATTTGATTGGTTTCCTCTTTTATGATAGCTCTTCGGGCTTCCGGGACACGGTATGGTCGCTGTCTGACTATTTTCCCGGGTTCCGTATGGATGGCATGTTCCACTACTGTAGTGTGTCCCGGCAGGGAGGAAAACACTGTTCGTACTGATGACAAAGTCTGGCACAGGTCCTGTTTCTTGCTCTCTGATAGCTCTGCGTAAAGCAGCACTCAAATGGGATGGGGCTAACACCAGACAAGACGGGACGAGGGCCCTCCCACTTCTTTAGGAGGTTGATATGGTATATCTGGGCGGACCCCCTGGTGACGTCTGTTTGGACTTCATATGTGACCGGAGTCACCTGTCTTATTACAGTGAATGGACCCTGCCATTGTCCGAGCAACTTATGGTCCGAGGAGGGAAGGAGCAACAGTACTAAGTCCCCGGGAACAAAAGACCGGGGTTTGGTTCCCTTGTCGTATTGTTGCTTTTGAGAAGTTTGGGCGGCCAGCAGATTCTGTCTCACAATCTCTCTGATCTCTCCTAAATGTGTTTTCAGATTGTTGACGTATTCGGGGAGAGGACGGGTCCGATCAGGCTCGGCTTCCCAGGCCTCACGAGCCATGTCCAAAAGAGTCCGGGGGGGCCGACCATATAGCAGTTCGTAGGGCGAATAACCCGTGCTGCTTTGGGCTTTGCACCGGATGGCAAAGAGGGCCAAAGGAAGCAACTCCTCCCACCTTTTGCTCTCGAGACCCAAAAGTTTTTTCAAAGTGGTCTTTAGCGTGGCATTATAGCGTTCCACCAAGCCGTCCGTCTGGGGGTGGTAGGCGGAAGTTCTTATTTGTTTAATCCCCAGATTGGAACAGACCTGGCGCATAAGGGAGGAGACAAAGGGTGTGCCTTGATCGGTCAAAATCTCCCGTGGAAACCCCACCCTGGAAAAAATGGAAATGAGCGCTTTGGCTATGTTCTGGGTGGTTGGTTGACGGAGAGGCACAGCTTCAGGGAATCGTGTGGCGTAGTCCACTACCACTAAGGCATACCTACAGCCGCTCTTGGAGGGTAGCAGGGGACCTATAATGTCCATCCCCACCCTAGTGAAGGGGATATCAATCAGAGGGAGGGGCTGTAGGGGAGCTCTCGGTGGTCGGTACCGGCTGGTTTTTTGGCACACCGGGCATTCCCGACAGTAGCGTTTAATCTGAGCATACACGCCTGGCCAGTAGAACTTCTCCAAAATCGCCTCTCCAGTCTTTTCATCACTGAAATGTCCACCTAACAGATGGCTGTGAGCCAGAAACAATACCTTATCTCGAAACAGCCCTGGGATAACCAATTGAGTATTAGCCTGGGCTCCTCCTTTCCGATACAAGAGTCCGTTTCGTATGAAGAAGTAGGGACCTACGTGTAAGGGGTCTTCATCGGGAAGTGCGCGACCCCAGGCATCCTGCAGCACTGGATCCTCTTGTTGTGCGGCACGGAATTCCCGATCGGTTTCCCACGGATGATTGTCCACCTGTGTGGGGCAGGCCAGGGCGAACCCCCTCTTTTCTTTTTTCCTTTGGGCCTTTGTCTTCAAGGGTTTGGGAATCTCCACTGAAGCAGGGGTATCACGGGAGAACGGAGCCTCCGCCCACCATTTCTTCAAGGAGTCTGTGGTGTCTTGAAGGAGATGGGGAAGACCGCTATAGTCGCTCCCCAGAATTGCCTGTTCGGGTAGGTTGGGCACCAAACCGACTGTCAGTAAGCTTCCTTTGTCGGTAGGGTGTTGCACACGTACTTGTGCTGTTGGGTAACATTTTGTGTCTCCGTGGACACATTTGATGGCCACCGACCCGGTCACGGGTCCCACTGCGTGAGGTAATTCTTGGGGACGTAGAACACTATGGCGACACCCGGTGTCTGCAAGCGCCATCATGCTGTGTCCGTCGATCTGTACGGGGCAACGGAAGGGCGGAGGGGTTGTTTCGGTGGCGAGACACACATAGTTCCTGGTCAACCCTATCTCCATGGGTTCCTCCTTCTGGGGGCATATGCGGGCTATGTGTCCGAATCCACCACAATGATAACATTGAGGACCTGGTTGAGGTGGTCTCGGCATGACCGGATAGGGCATCAATGGGGCTAGTTCTGGTTTTCGGACCACCGGAGGTGGTCTCGATGGTCGGGGATGGCTGCCACGAGCTATGTGGGCAGGGTGTTCTTCCTTCACCCGTTGGGATTCCTGGGCTCGGTTGTAGGCACTGGCTATTTCGACAGCACTGTCAAGAGTCAATCGGGCATGTTGGCGGACCCACTTCTGCGTGGCGGGATGTAGGGAAGCTAGATATTGTTCCAGGTATATCTTGGCCATTATTTCTGCCTTGCTGGAGGTCGCAGGTTTTAGCCATCGGTCGGCCAAGTCTTGTATGCGGAATGACAAGGCCCGGGGATTTTCTTGGGGCCCCTCCTTGGCCTGACGGAGCCGAACCCTGTAGGTTTCATCGTCTATCCCCAGACGTTCCAATATGCACTTTTTGATATCCGCATAAGAGGTTTGTCCCTGTATGTTTGCTTGCTGATAGGCTGCTTGCAATTCTCCTGTCAGAAGAGGACCAAGGTAATGACCCCATCGATCAGCGGGCCAGGCAGCGGCCTGAGCGAGGCGTTCAAAATTGGTGAAGAAAAAATCGGGGTCTTCGCCAGCCACATACTTTTGCAGGACTACCGAGGGCAGTGATGTCATGGGTCTTTGCTGCCCCATGACGGTCGTTAACTTTTCCAGAGCTTGGTCCTGGGCCGTGCCCTGCCCCTTCAGGACGTCGTGCAACTGTCCCCTGTCATCTTCTGCGGTCTTGAGGAACCGCTCCATCAGTTTGCCGAGAAGTTCCTGGCCTTCTGCCAGCTGTTTGACGGCGGCCTCCATGCTTCCTGGCGATCCCACTTCTGACACCACTTGTGGAGTGTGGGGGTGTGCGGGCCGGAATAACAGGCGTGGAGGCCGGATGTAGTGTGCTATGATTAGCAAGGGTTTTATTTGTATACAGAAAAGTCAAGCCCTGGGGCACGGTGATCAGGTACAGTCCTCGGTGTTCGGGTTGGGGTTCCTCGCGAGGGGGTCCGATGAGGAGAACACAGGTAGGTCTTCTACTGCAGGGCGGGTGTTCTCCTTCCTGGTTGCGGGCGTTGGGGTGTCCCTCGGAGATAAAGGAAAGAGACACAGGGCAGTTAGTTCCAATGGTCACGGAACTCAGTCGTCTGACACCAGCACCGGGAGTGTAAGGATGGAAGTAGACCGTGAGGGAGGGCGGTAGGGTAGGGGAAGAGGGGAAAGAAAAGACGGGGTGTAGGGACAGAGTGCCAATGGTGGGGGGGGGGTTGGGTGGAAGGTATTATACAGTGTAGGGGTGATTATAATATACAGTGGGGTGCGCGTGACTTCTGTACAAGATTTACACTATTTATACTAATTACACAGGGAGGGGGAAACACGGAGAATGGTAATAGTTTACTCACGTGCCCCGCCGTAACTCTCATCCGAGTTACGGCCGCTTTCCAGCCACCTCCTGAGGATGCCACCAATCCTCGCACCAAACGTCTTCCTCTTCTTCCCTCTCTCGCCTCGTCCTCTCTCCTACAGTCTTCGCTGCCGGTCCTTCGCGTCTCGCCAACTCCTGCCACAAGTCCACCGCTGGGGACCTCTCCACCTCTGTGTCGCCGGCTTTTCTATCATCCGCTCGGGTTCCTGAGGAAAGGCTTCCGGGGTCAGGCGGGATCACTTCCGGTCCTTTAGTGGCCGTTGTACTTCCGGGGTCAATCCAGGCCGCTTCCGGTCCGCTGTGCTCCGGTGTTGCTGTTGGCGCCTGCAGGGAAACAGAGAGAGGTGTAGCCGGTTTTGGCTGTGGGTTAGTGTTGTCGCCCGTATGGGCGTTCCTACGGGATCGCTGCGCCCGGGAGGTAAGGTCCGCCCCTTCACACCATCTATAGCAAGTTTTCCCACGATAATGTGCGATAACTTGTAACATTTGAATAGCATGCAGATTTTGGTACTTAACATGGCGAAATCTGCATGTCCTTGTAATTACTATGCATTTCCCCCTGACACATATCGACAAGTTTGACCCCAAGAAAAGCAACTTGGGACTATTTGACATCTCCGAGTTTAACGGAAAACTCAGAATGCCTATATGTTGTTCAGCTGAGTGACTACACCTATCTTAATATAGCAGACCACCCGTAATGAGAGAGTTTGCGTCATAAAAATCCTTAAAAAAAATGATAAAAAATAAATGAAGGTACATTTACTGTTAAGTTAATGGAATTACAATTACAATTTAAAAACGTAAGGAATGCCCTCATTTCTTTCTCAAGGCCTTTTATTGTGTTAGTGGTAATCCTGCAGTGAAAACCTTTCTGCTCTTGATATGCTTTACTACAGCTGTTATCCTGATAGTAGCAATGTATGGCTGCTAAGTCAATTTAATGTTAAAACGGTGCATTACCCTGAAACATAAACTCAAGTAGTGTCTAAATATTCACAACATTAAATAATTCGAAGATGGAATTGACATTCAGGGTGCAGCAATCCTGTGGCCAGGCTGGTGCACCAGCTAGAGTGGATGTGATCCATATGATAGGTATGTTGGTTTCTGAAGAATACTTTTCAAAAAGCTTCGACAAGGCTCTTGATGCAAAGTTGTGCAGCACATGCTGCCACTTGGGCACAAGCTGACAACCTTTACTTTGTTTTCCGTTTGCAAGATGTGAAGACAATTGTTTGAATTGCGAAGGCTCCGGCAGGAATTGCATCAGGTGTAAAGATGGCTTCAGCCTGCTGAGCGGCTCCTGTGTCACCAATCACACCTGCACTAACGGTGAGTACAGAATTACTGCAAGCTCGGAGTTTAAGGAATATTCAGATTGTTGGGAGATATGTGCGGTAATGAGATTAAAACTTTTTGAGTTATTTAGAGTAATACCACATTAATGCGTCAGGGAATTTAGCATATAATTTAAATTAATGTTTAAAAAAAGGTAGATATCATTGTCTTTTAAGCTTGCTAGTGGGACTGCTCTGTCTTCCAAGCTCCAAATACCCTAGAACAGCGGTTCTTCGCTTTCTGATTTGTGAATTCTAACTGGAATCTCGGACCCCCAGCCTCAGCAATTTCTATGATTTACATCTCAAAACAATACATAAAAAAAGACAAAAACATGTATACACAAAACAAATGCCCAAATATTTAAATATTATGCTTAATTCAAAATCAAATGTCGACAGTTTTCAGATTTTCGATTTTGCTTCTTTATTTGTATATTCTTTATTATTTTTAAATGATTCATTTTAGTAATATTTAATCTTACAACAGGGGTGGCATACCTCCTTTTTTGGCCTCGAGGACTCACAGGGGTCTGTCCTTTGACCACAGGTTAAAAACCACTGCCCTAGAATGTAAACGTAGGATTTAGGAACCCCTGTTTTAGGCTAAAATACATTTCCTAGTAAAAGGCTTCTGTTAGTTGGTGTTGTTCATTTCTAGTTCACCGACATTCACTTTTCGCTGTTTACTTATTGTGCAGTATAAAAGGGTAGGAAATCAAGCAGTAACAAGGGTATATGTTTCCGCTGTCACTATTTTGGTTTGAGCATGTTCTAGATGAACTGCCAGCACCTCATGAAGGTGTGTTTTTTAGCCTCAAAGGGCATTTATTTATGTTTAATGTGTTTTATGTGAAATCAAATGCCAAATCTAGCTTGTAATCATATCGAACATAATATGGAAATTAAAATCAAATACATAAAGAGAACCACATAAAAAATATCCTTAAGGGACCAGGCTTCCACTAAATATAGAAGAGGGCAATATCTATCTATCTATCTATCTATCTATCTATCTATCTATCTATCTATCTATCTATCTATCTATCTATCTATATACCTATATACATATAGATATATATAGATATATATAGATATAGATATATATATATATATTCCCAAAGGCGCCCTGAGCTTCGAGGACGCCACTCCAAAAAAGGACGATTGGAAACAATCTTTATTTCAAACCAGCGCTGCCAATTCCGATTCTTTCCTTTCCCTGACGCGTTTCGGAGCGGCTGCTCCTTCCTCATAAGGGGGAAACTGGAAAAGTCCGAGTTACACCCAACCTTCCATTTCTGCTTATGCATGCCCTCCCAGGTGAGCTGCATGCCGGTAGTTGCAGTGTTGATATTTCCCCGGGACATAAATCGACCCACCCGCCCTACCCCAATGTTATGTTATGTTATGTTATGTTATGTTACTTTATTTCTTTTATAGCGCACGGCTACTCCAGGGAGCATCCCGGCGCTTTAGCAAAGAATAACAGCATAAAAACGGCAGTCACACAACAGAAAAAAGCAGAGAAAGAAAAGGGTCTATTTCATGAAAAGCCATATTTTCAGGTCCTTTCTAAAGGCAAGAAGACAGGGAGCCTGTCTCAAGGAGAGTGGTAGGTTGTTCCAAGCTTTAGGTGTTAAGTAGCGGAAAGACCGACCTCCCAATCGTGCGCGACGAATTACAGGAACAGTCATCATAGACAGACCAGATGACCTGAGAGTCCTGCTCGGTGCATACCGGGAAAGACGTTTCCCGATATACTTGGGGCCAAAACCATGAAGGGCCTTAAAGGCCACAGTCAGGCATTTGAAAGTAATTCGCTTGGCGATGGGTAGCCAATGTAGAGTGTTCAGTAAGGCAGTGGCACCAGCTCTCCTCGGGAGTCCAAAGATGGTACGGGCTGCCGAATTCTGGACAACTTGCAAACGGGTCATAAGATATTTTGGAAGACCCAAAAAGAGAGCGTTTGCGTAGTCCAGTCGTGAACCGATTAATGCCTGAACAACTGTTTTCCTGTGGTTAAGGGAAAGTAGAGGAAGAAATTTCCTCAACATCCGTAAAATGCCGAAGCATTTCCCAACAAGAGACAGGATGTGAGGTCTAAAGGATAGTTCACAATCTACTATCACTCCCAAATTCTTGGCCTTAAAAGAGACCTTGTCAGGAGGAAACATATCTTGTGGTCACCAAGATTTCCAATCGGGTTCAGGGGCGCAACCGAAAAAGAGAAGCTCTGACTTGTCTGAGTTGCATTTTAAGCCATGACAACTAAACCACTCAAACACCGCACCAAGGCAATCCCTGATCTGTCTGCCATTGAAAAACCCACCCCTATCACATGTGAACAGGAGTTGGGTATCATCAGCATATGACACGATCTGGGCGCCAAATGATTCCGCGACTTCCGCCAGAGGGGCCATAAAGATGTTAAATAGCATAGGGCTAAGAATGGAGCCCTGTGGGACTCCCACCTCTAGCGGAGCCATATCAGCGGAAAAGGGAGGCGCCCAGATCGTTTGTCGGCGGTCGGCCAGAAAAGATTTTAGCCAATTCCACACCGTTCCGCGAAGGCCACACTCCCAGAGTCTTGCAAGGAGGACCTCATGAGGAACGGTGTCGAAAGCCGCCGACAAGTCAAGCATGACTAACACAGCCTTTCCCCCAGAGTCGAGTACTTCCCTGATGGCATCGGTGACCTCAAGCAGGGCCGACTCCGTGCTAAAATTAGCGCGGAAGCCGGACTGCGAGGCGTGCAACAGGTCGTTCCCTTCGATGAAACTGGAAATTGTCCTGTGCACGTATCGCTCGGCCACTTTCGCCAGAGCAGGGAGAAGGGAGATTGGCCTGTAATTGGCATGGATGAGGGGGTCCAAGGTGGGTTTCTTGAGCAGAGGTAGAATCATGGCACGCTTCCATGCCTGCGGCACCACCCCTGTCGACAAAGATGTATTCAGCAGGGGGTTCACCAAGATGTTAATGGCGGATGCCACTTTCCCCAAATATTTAGCCGGACATGGATCTAAAGGAGAGCCGGATTTCAAGCCTGACAAAAGCTCCAAAGATGTACTAAGATCCATGTTAGGGAATTCGGAGAGGAAAGGACCATGACATTCCACAGAGCACGGTGGCACTAGATGGCTCAAGTCCGATTGAGCGCTGGAGAGAGAGGCCTGGATATCGGTGATCTTACTAACAAAAAAGATGGCTAGTTGTTGTATCCAAGAGTCCGTGTGAGTGTGTTTAGGGGTACAGACAGCAGGAGAAGTAAAATCCTGAACCACTTTAAAAATTTCTTTGCAGACATTATCAGCCTCATCAATACGATGTTCAAAATAGGCCTTTTTTTCATCCCAGATTGACTGATGATAGGCTTTAATTGCTGCACGAAATTTCACTTTCTCAACTGGATCATAGGCCCGCCTCCAGGTCCTCTCAGCCCTTTTACACTCCTGTCGTTGTGTCCTCAACTGAGGAGAAAACCATGGGGCCGACGCTCTACGCTCTCCAGGTTTAGGTGTCTTAGCGGGGATTAAAGTCTCAAATCTGGCTAAAAGCCATTTTTGGAGGAGGACAAGATTCTCTTCCAAACTTCCCAAAAGGGGGCAAGGAAAGGTGATAAGAGCCTCAGATAGCATCTCCCCGGAGAGCAGATGAAACGGGCGTGAAGGCCGTGTAGTCTCAACCTCTCTCTCCCGCATAAGGGAAGTGACAGGCAGAGAGAAGGAGATTAAAAAATGGTCCGACCAGAGTACTGGCTGTATAGCACAGACAGAGATAGGTCTCGTTGAGAATACCTGATCTAAGGTATGGCCTTTGTTATGTGTAGGACCTTTCACAAACGGAGATAACCCTAACGGAGCCGTGATATCAATAAGTTTAGTAGCGTTGGGGTCACAGCTAATGTCCATATGGACATTAAGATCTCCGAGAAGAATGCAATGATCAGACCTAAGACAGGGAACTGAAAGAGCTACTTGCAATTCGTCAAAAAATGGTCCCGTTGATCCGGGGGTTCTGTACAAAAGTATCCCAGTACAAGCCTGGAGAGGGGAAAAATGTAGGGTGAAGCCAAGTGCTTCACAACCCTGAATATTCTCCACCGGAAAGGTTGAACAGGAAATACTCTTTTTCACAATGAGAGCTACTCCACCTCCTTTACCCAGTGTTCTGTCCCTCCTAAAGATGTTATAATCCGGAGGGATAGCATTGACCAGGTCCGGTGCGGAAAATTCACCTAACCAGGTCTCAGTCAAAAACAAGCACGTAATATTGGAATTATACAGCAAATTCCAAATATTCAGAGAATGGCAAGTCACGGACCTGGTGTTAAGGAGAAGACATTGAAAAGAGACAGATGTATTGTCATGTCCGGTTCCATCAGCAACCGGGAACCGCCATGCGCATGACGGACAGCCTTTCCTTAATTTCCGACCACCGGGAAAAATATGGGAACAGTTCCCTAGAGGGAGGCGTAAAGCGAGAAGCTCGGCCGAAGAGTAGATCAGCATATTAAACAGAGAATAACAACAAGGGCCGAAATAGTACAGGCCAGACAAGCCACACGCCGTCCGGCCCCGTCCGCCTCCGAGACGCTGACGGGCGCAGACGGGCTGACTCTGGCGTGACTCCGGCGATGTGTAGGTGCTCCCGCTGCACGATCCCGCTGCGCTCACAAGGGAGCTTTATGTAGGCGAGCATCCGAACCCACAGAGCGCTACTCCGCTCGTAGTCACCGCCCCCTCTCTGCAAAACACCACTCAGAGATGGCGGCCGATGTTTGTTTTCCACCCCGGGACCCGGACCCGCAACAACAGCGGTGGTCACCGCAATTAGAGTGCAAGTACACGGGAAAGAATAACCCCACGTTAAAAACCAGGGATACGAAAGAAATAACAAATCAAATATTCCAAAAGGTCATTTTTTTTAAAAAGCAGCGCGATGTAAAAGCGCTAGGTGCGAGGCGCTAAGCAGGGAATTCTTTACCATACGAGGGAGAGCCTAGGACCGGTCGCCTTATGTAGGCGAGCATCCGACCCCACAGAGCGCTAGTCCGCTCGTAGTCACCGCCCCCTCTCTGCAAAACACCACTCAGAGATGGCGGCCGATGTTTGTTTTCCACCCCGGGACCCGGACCCGCAACAACAGCGGTGGTCACCGCAATTAGAGTGCAAGTACACGGGAAAGAATAACCCCACGTTAAAAACCAGGGATACGAAAGAAACAGCAAATCAAATATTCCAAAAGGTCATTTTTTTTTTAAAAGCAGCGCGATGTAAAAGCGCTAGGTGCGAGGCGCTAAGCAGGGAATTCTTTACCAATGAATTGTGTCCAGTCCCCGGGGTATGGTGTTCCCAGGGCCAAAGTCAGCCGGGGTAGGGGGACGGCACGGTCCCCCTCCCCTTGTTTAAAGCTCAAAGGATGGTGACTTCTTGACCTTGGGGACAGCAAAGCAAATGCGTTTCTTCTTGTATTCCACATTGAAAAACAATCTGAAAGCCTTAATGGAGGTGAATGCATCATTGATCTATTGTAGCGCAATCTAATCCAGGTTGACTCCGAAGAGTGATTTCCTTCTCATCATCTCCTGGTGAGAGCAGAGTCCGTGATTCTCCCTTTTAATTACCCTGAGTACTCAAATGTCAAAAATCATCTGTATGCCCCACCTATTTGGCCACGCCTCGTTTTCCTTAGTAGTACGCAAAGGTTTTCCCAGCTTTTCCCACGTTGATGGACAGCTCCAACAAAAGCTCTAACAATAGGCCCTCAAGTACTTTTCCCGACAATTTTGGTGTTGCGTTATTGATGCAGAGTAATACGAGAACATCTCCACCAAACAAAGAAGTACTTACTTTATTTAGTTAAGGAGAAATAACCCTGTTTGGTGGAGATGCACCTCTTTGTAATCTCGTCATCTTCTCTTGATGAGGAATCACATTATCATGGATTTTTGGATGAAGACACTTGAGGAAGAATTATATTGCCAAAATGAATTGCACACTAGGTTACCGGAAAGATTACCTTATGCTCCTTTATGCAGCTGTAGTGCAGAATATGCACGAAACATTTACCCAACGAGGTAGCACTTACTAATTAACCAAATAAAAGTACTCCAGTTGGGTACACATTTTCAGCAAAACTGGGAACTCTTCTTGGGAAAAATGAGGTTTGATTCTGGCCCTTGACTTAATTTCACAGTAATATAACCTCGATGGGAAGCGCTTAGAAATATAAGCATAGCAGGTGCCCCAGTTGACGCTCCACTTCAGTAAAGCACAAACAGTCCTACCTTCTTGGGCTTGGCAAAGGCAAAGCAAGTGGGTTTCCTCTCATATTCCAAGTTGAAATGCTAAGTGAAATCCTTAATGGAGGTGAATTCACTGTCGATCTGTTGGAGCACAATCTGAGTGTAGTGGCTGTGATGAGTGTTTTTTTTTGTTGTCTCCTGGTGAGGGTTAATCCCCCAACCAGTAGTGTACCAGGAGTTGCGTTTGCAGAGTGGTGGAGAAATGGGACGGGCCTCCGATCACCTCGCAGCAATCCCCCTATGTGGGACTTGCTGGGGTAACAGGAGGGTCTTTTGGCCCCCAAGGACCCTCTGCAGCAAAGGGGACTTCCTCCACCAACCAGTTGTGCACCAGGAGGTGTGTTTGCAGATTGGTGATTAAAGAGGGCTGGGCCTCCAGCATCTTGCTAGTCCGGCTATTATTATTATTTTTTTTATTATTATTAGGCGGGCGAGATTTCGATCCCAGGGAGCCCATCCCCAGGGGCCTAGCCTTTATTATTGGTGCCCTGGTCCCATTCAGACAGTGAACCAATGGAGGTAATGGATCCTACAACTGGCCAGCCCGGATCTCAACAATTGAATAAACATAAAAAGTTGGCTGATCAGGAAAATATTCAAGCAAAAATCTAGAACCACGTAGCCGAAATGTACTAAGTGATCGACAGTTTATATTCCAAAAGGAATTTATTTTCATTTGCAGATAAATTTTTATGTTTTCACAAAAAATGGCATAAAGGGGGAAACTGTCAGCACAGTCAGTTCAAAAACATGCAATTGTGTGTACAATATATACAAAATATACAAATATACAGATATACAAACACTGAAGGTGAAGAATCAAAATCAACATATCATGACACCAAGAAAAAGTGTGTAGTGTAAAGGTCATCTCATTTTTGCAATTGGTTTGAAACATCATTTGTTGTACCAAAAAAACCCTTTTTCTTGGTGTCATGATATGTTGATTTTGATTCTTCACCTTCAGTGTTTGTATATCTGTATATTTGTATATTTTGTATATATTGTACACACAATTGCATATTTTTGAACTGACTGTGCTGACAGTTTCCCCCTTTATGCCATTTTGTGTGAAAACATAGAAATTTATCTGCAAATGAAAATAAATTCCTTTTGGAAAATAAACTGTTGATCACATGGTCCCATTCAGGGCATCTACTCCCTTCTGTTGGGGAAGGCAGTGAAGCTTCAAGGCCCCACGGTCCCTGCCTGCTCCCCACCTCCTGCAGTAGCTGGTATTGCTTTCACAGAAAGGGAGCTGCTGAACATGCACCTCCCTCTCCATGAAAGTAAGTCTGCTCTGTTTTCAGCAAGCTGAGTCCCCAGTCTGAAGTGTTGGCAGCCAAATCCGAACCCAGCAGAAGATCGGGAGGGGTCGCGGATACTCCGCATCCCGATATCTACAAATTTGGATTTTCCTTAATATCTCAAAAACTACTGAACAGACTTACACAAAAGGCAGTTACCTAGACCAACATCTGCCTTTCTGCCAAATTTGAAGTTCTACTGTTCAGCAGTTCGGGCTTTCGCAGTGCCTAAAGGTCCTATGGGAATTAACATTGAAAACACATGTTTTTTTACACCCACCCCCTCTTTTTCTCGGCACCCCACTTAACAGATCACCCTGAAACTTTCCATGTGCAACAACATTCAGGAGGACACCTTTTTAGGGAAATTTCGTGAAGATTTGTCAAACGGTGCTAAATATATAGGCAAGTAAAAAAACGCTTTTCCTATGGAGACTAGGTCCTAACTATAACTACCGACTGGTGGCCACCAGTAGGTAATAAAATCAATGATAATGCATAAAATAAGGCTATGCTTCTAATGATGAATAATAAAAAGAACAAGTCGGCCCTAATGGTCAGTGTTCATACCTTGAGTAACTATTGCAACTCTAGTATCTATGAATGTTGTTTGAGCAAATATTGTTTCAGTCAGCACTATGGCTATGTCACATACTAACTTAGTACTTTGGGAAGGTTACTCCACAATTTAGCTCCACCGCTTTTAGTGCCCTGTCCCAAAAGTTGATCAAGCACCATTTCAGAACAGACAGGTTATGTTCAGAGCTGGAGCAAATGATAATTACTGGTTGGTGGAAGTGGAAGAGGTCTGTCAGGCATGTTGGGGTTTTCCACTGATAACTTTCGAGACCAAACACAGTACTGTGGATATGATTTGGTGTTACATGGGCACGTCTGACCCCCTAGCAGATGTGCACATTTATTTCTGATCCAGAGCAAATCCAAAGATCTGTGCCAATTGTAATTCGAAAGCAGTCTTATTCAGAAGGCTCAGATAGGAAGTCATGCACTATTGCAGTCTTGTTATGACTACTGGCTGTAGAGCAGAGGACGGCCCGGGACCAGGGTTCGATTCCCGGCGCGGCAGGTTTCTGGACCAGGGTCAGCGGACTCGATAATTCTCTCGCCTCGGTGCCCACTCTGATCAGCGATCACACTCGGCAACTCTGGGCATTAGCTTGCCTCATCTTCACTAACGGCCCCACCAGACCGCCGGGGATGCCTGGTCTCACCCTGGAGATACCCATTAAGGGACCATCTCTCAGGGAAGCCAGGAAGGGTTTCGCAGCGGTCAAAGCGCTTTGGGACCCTCCGGGTAAGTAGTGCGCTATATAAATGCCTATACATTTACATTTACATTTACTAATGCAAAAAGGACACATTTTAGAAAATTTGGTGCAAATAGGTGGAAGTTGGTGGATTTAACTACAGTCTGTATTTGTGGATATACATGAACAATTGAACTAAAAAGAACATCTAGATTATGAGCATCTTCTACCAGGACGTTGGTTGATCCACTTGTGGTCATCAGCACATGGATAATGAGGTATTCAGGGGTTTTATCTATCACCAAGACTGTTTATTTGTTAAGACAATTAATTTATTCTCAGCCATTTTTGATTGCTAAGAGAAATTGATCGTTCTGGTCATATCGATGAAATCAATGTGCAAGTTGCCTAAAAATTAGGTGTCATCACAATGCAGCTGACACGAGAATCCCATCTCTTTGATGAAGTACTGTTTGATGGAGTGTGCGATGTCAACAAGTCGAGATTGAAAAGGAGAGGCAACAGGGCAGCAGAGGAACACGGCATTCATTTGTGGTTAGTTTTGAGGTATATTGGCTAGTTTGATATTTTGCCCTTGAGACTTTAGAACATTATATCCAAGTTATTTAGGAGACTCAGAGGCATCTATTGATTATTGGCATCAACGGCAACTGAGCGCTTCAACAGGACTAGAGCCATCAGCTGACTTTGGATCCTGGTATCTGAAATATTTTCTTTGACATCCATTCAAGTTCAAGAAAAGACACTCCTATTGAACTTGATTTTTATCCAGGTGTAGGCTGTCTTTTTAGTAGGATAACCACAATATAATATTAGTCCTTGGAAAGTGCACATTCACCCCGCCGCGGTACGTGCAGGTAACAGCGGTGGACCGGGTTGGGGGATTTCGAGGGATGATGCAGAGGGAAAAGTAAATAATTCATTTTTCCTCATTATCGTTTGTCAGAATCCACCCGGCCCCACCACCACACCACTGTTACCTTCACGGACCGCGGCTGCATTTAATCCTTGGGGCACCATTGGCACTAAATATTCTAAATTCTACAAATGTTTGCAATCTCTGAAGGATGAAAGGCTGAGTGGACCCACCGGGATTCAAACATGTGTCCATGGAGTCAAAAACAGGATTCTGGAGTAGATGTATTAATTCACTGTGCCACGAGATCTGGCTGGTATAAGTACCTTTTATGAAAGGTTATTCAGGTTGATTTTTGCAATTAAGCTCTGACCTATGACACCTGTATGATTAGGAGACTCCATCTGCCCATGAGTGACCCACAGCTCAATACATGTATCAATGTCGCCTGGTACGTTTTGCAAGCTACTTACCCTCTCAACCTTTCAGAACAAGGAAGTAGAGCTCCCACACACTTCTCAAACAGTAGTTGTCATCAGGGTCTGGAGTCCAAAATATTCCAAAGTGAGTGTGCCGTCTACAGGTAACATTAGTCCTCCTTGTTCATCTACATTTTTGAGTTCAGTGGATGGATTGCACGTTTCTCTATCTCACAGGTTTGGTTCCAAGAGGAGCAATGTTGGTAGATAGCCAGAACCATGCGCAGGAGGATTTTTGAGTAGTAATACCTCATCAGAATTTCAGGCAGGTAATCTCGTTTTATTCGTAAACATGTTGGCACTGGGGTTTTTAGTCCATGCTTTCTTGTTTGTATCTTACAATTTGGGTTTCCTACTAATGCTGATGAGGGGACTATTAATAGCAGGAAAGAGCAGCACCCCATTCAGTTATGGCAATGCAAGCTGCACAGAAGTTATATTCTTTCTTTGCCTGTGATGACTCCTTACCACTGATGGTGGTGATTTGATTTTGGATATCTGTTGGTGCCCTATAAGAGAGTTTTCCAAACATGTACATTTTCCAGCAGATCCACTTATGAGCACAAACATAATTTTTATGTTTTCTTCCTTTTTGTCTCATGTTTCCAGCGGATGAAATGTTTTGTGAGATGGTGAAGACGAACAAGCTCTGCGAACGGAAGCTCTTTATACAGTTCTGCTGTCGGACATGTCTCCTGGCGGGGTAAAACATGCTTCGGCCTGCATTCAGGCTTAGGCCTTCATCGAGAATCCTGCAAGTTTGGACTGGCCGATCCTAGAGAACTGAGTAATGCCTGAGCTTGGGGAAGCAATTATGCTACATACTGGCCGACATTCCTTTAATAGCTTTAACACAACAGTACACTTGAGATTTATAGCAATATATATAGCAGTGCTAGGTCCATAGTTAATGTTGTATTACTAAGAATAATGTCGGAAAGGACTCTAGGGAATAGGAGATATTAATGTCCTCCCTATGTTCTGAATACCTATACCAGTATGCCCCTCTCCTTTGTTTACTGGCAAGCTTTCTTTGTAAATTTAAATTTAATTAAAAATATGTTTTGGAAATGTTGCTCAGGGCTTGAGGGGATCGTGCAGGATTATTTTTTTGATATGTTTTTATTACCAAAGGGAGTTATAGAAAACTGTTTATGCATATATGTTTCTTCCCAATTGTATGGTCCTTTCATTATGTGAGCAAAACCTTAGGTCTCGGCTGCTGTGCCAGCCTCATGTGAAGTTCAGTACTGATTGTTCTCGGCCCTAAGTGCTTGAGACAATCCAAATTCGTGATGGAGATTTTATACCTTCTACTGGACTCATCGGCATTCACCTGTAGAAAACATCAGTGATATCAATGACGTTTGCATGAGATAATCTATGTGGGGAGCAACCATCTGCATTGCTGCCACCACAACAACAGTAATGTCATCCATGGTTGGGTTTACACAGATGGTAGTAATCCACACAGCGAACTCCCTTTACCGCTTTATGTTTGCTTCTACAACTTTATGATCCTCTAATTGTGGGTTATAGTAACAGATGTCATAATGGTGGCTTGGTCACTTGGTTCAATACATTATGCACTTTTGCGTTTTTTAAGTAATGAACTGTGTGACTGGACATCAATGCCATTACTTTAACACAATTACAAGAGAGTGAGGGATAATCAGGCTCGTGCACATCCTCCCAGTTTAGTCAAACTTACACCAAGAGTGCAACGGCCTAACAATTTTCCTGTGTCATCTGGCTTGTGCCAAGGGTGGTGTGGTGGTGGGGGGCACAAAAAAAATAATTAAAATAGACTTACTTTTGTGAGTTGCAGTGCGACATCCTCCTCCCTTGGACGTTGTCACAGAAAGCTCTGGTGCTCTTTACTGCTGCCACTCAACAGTGCTGGCCCCACCTTGTCCTGACACTTAGGGGCCCATTATGATGCCGGGTGGATTGCCCCCGCCAGGCTGGCAATGGCCACCGCCAGCCTGGCGGGGGCAATCCGCCCGACATCCACTAGTGATTTCCCCCCTGCCATATTAGTATGGCGGGGGGGACCTCGGCGGACGAAAAGACCATCCGCCGCTTTTCCGCCTTGCGGCCGGGGCGGAAAAGTAATAATATGGTGGCGGTATCAGACACCGCAAGCCATATTATGATAGGCATTTTTCAATGCCCTTCCGTGGTGGCAATGCCACCACGGAAAGGCATGCGGACTTCACTCTGTGGGCCCCGTGCGGGCCCCCAGAGTGAAGGAGAGTAGGGGGGTGCACACGGGGGATACCTGTGGTACCCCCTGCATTTGCATAATCAAAGCGGCAGGCACCGCGCGGTGCCTGCCGCTTTGATTATGCAAATGCAAAAGTGCTTTTTAATCATTGTGGCGGGCGTGGCTGAGAGCACCGCCCACCACAATGCTTAACATGCAGGATGTGCCCGCCACTGTGGCGGGCACATCCTAATACCCCCCACGGGACCCACGCCCTTATGGCGGGCGGTCCCTATTACCACGAGGATGGCGGGCGGGCAAAGTCCGCCCGCCATCCTAATGACCCCCTTAGTTTAGGACATGTTGCTGCAAAATAAAGCAGTAATAAGTGAACTTTATTCCCATTTTATTTTTCAGCCCTTGGACTTGTGGGATGATGCTCCTCTGCTCAAATGGAGGAGCCGCCCCAGGGACCTTCTATATATAGCTGAATTCTGTAACTCAAAGTAATATTTAAAATATTAAGAAATAATAATGCCTCACTCACCAAAGGGTGGCATGCTTCATCACTGGCGTTATTCTCACCCTTGTAGGTAAATACCGCTAGGGCGGGCCTAACCCCTTCCTGGAAGCTCCTATGTATTTCTTAGTTCTGGACAAATAACAGAGGTCCAGTTCAAGGTTAAAAAAATGGTAATAGGTTTACCCAAATAGTTTATGAGTGGAACCCGTACCACAATTAGAAACAAGAGTCTGGATGTCTTCTAAGAAAGCAATGATTCTGGCATACAGTGTTTTTTCTTAATAATTTAAATATTCCTCCGAGATATAGCATTCAGATATATATTGAAAATCTGTAGGCTGTTGTACTCCTGGTGTATGTTCATCACTGTTATCACACTTTCTATTTCCCGGGGTAGAGTGATTCAAGTTCATGGCTTCATCGCACTGCAATCTCGTCCAGAGTTGCAATCCATTTCACTAATTCAAGTCAAAGAATTACAACCCACTGGTTGTGTTGCACAGATCAAAAACCCCACCCCCAGTTGTCTGCTATTGAATTCATGGTCAGAAATCATTGGCTTTAGCTGTTTTGTTTAAGTGGTTGATCTCTAGTCATATTGTTTGTGATTCCTTAGGGGAAGTAGTCCGTGAGCTGCCGTATGGAGGTAGGTGCAGCCTGCAGCTATATGTATTTATTCTTTTTGGAGTGTGTAAAGAGACTGTTCTTTTGCCATGATCTGTGGCTTCCACCAGAGCTGAAGGTGTCGGATTTCCAACCACCTAGTGCACAGACTTAGTTTAATGCCCCAGCACGTATTAGAAATTAAGTTGGACTACAACCTATACATGGACAGCTAAGCTATATTGTACGGGTGGAGTCTTGTGGTCAGGATAAGTTCTTCTAGATTAGTTCAGGAACACAGTGAAACTCCAAACCCTCTTTTGTAAGAGAATAATACATGCAAAATAACACTAAGGAGCATGAGATAACACTTTTAAATATTGTTTTCTAAAACCCATTTCTGGTACAAACACTATGAACATTAATCACAAAACATAAACAAGATGAAAATAATATGAACAGTCCCAACATGTTTAGCAAATTCCTAGCATCCAAACACCTTGTTGCTACTTTTAAGGGCTGTGCTCAAATTTAGCAGAAGTAGACAATATCAAGAAACTAGCAAACCTTTGATGTATTACACTGCTTGCCTTCTACCAGTAAGAAATTGCAGTTTAGCCATTCTCTATCGCAGCTTTTGACAAGGAATGATGTGTAGTGCCAGGCTGAAGGACACTTCTCTGAGCAGCTCTCAAAGCCCCGGAGAAAACCCGGGGCAAAGCTGGGGCAGATTTGCAGAAAACTGGCCTGATAGTTCCATCGCGAAGCCTCCCCAAATAAAATTCAGATAGTTGAGTATTTATGGTATCTGATCACCGATTTTATCTCAAGTTTATAATGTTGGCAACACGAAGGTCCCAACAAGACCAAATTAAGTATGTCAATCAATACATGGGTTGACTCAATTCACATGTAGACATTTTAGTCTATACTGTAAGCCTCCTCATTTGGATTTCGCAGATCTTCCTTGCTATGACTTCAGTTAGATTTTTGGGGACACGGTTGAAGTTCTCTGATATTTATGTAAATATATTGCTAGCACTATGCCAAGGAACATATTAATCACGCAGAGAACACTCGCACAGTGCATTTAAATTTTGTAAGTTGTTCCCTGCTCGTTTATACCCTTGTGTTTAAAAACAACAGTGCAGAGATTTCTTAAAGATGTTCTTTGGTTCTCAAAAATTAAGGTGTTTTGTTCATATTCATGGTGCCTTCATGTGCATCTGACATCCAGTATTTGTGCTGATTTCATTCTAGTTGCTGAGTCATCTGTTTGTTTCCATGTTTTTTTGTGATTGTACTGCTTACATTTCTTGTACCAAAACAAAAGGAAAATGAAGAAAAAAGTTGCAAGCTCATGAAATCCACAGCCACTCTATGTTAATTTTGTTTGCAATATGGGGCCGTTTTTATACATTTGAAAAAAACACACACAAAAGAGGTTGTCCGAAAGTCTTTAGTCTAATTTGTATGTCTTTGTGCTCCTTCTGTCTCTCTGCCCGAGAGCCTTCTACCTTTACTTCAACATTAGCTTCATACTGAGGGGTAAGTACGCCTCGTAAGGAGAACTTTCAATATGTTGCTTAGGACAGGAACCAAATGCAGGAAAATGCAATGCTCACACGAATTTACCAATAAAATATTTACCTCCCATTACAACAAGCGTCCGCTTTTTTCAGAATCAAAGGAAACAGGTATGTCGGGAAAAAGCCTTAATAAACTTGTTTCTTCTACATTCAAGGTATTCTGTTCCGCCCGCATCTTGGTTCAGTGAACTGCATTGCACCTTCACCTTTCTCCCGGAGTAAGCATAGGGCAGCCACAGAAAGATGCGTGCTCCCTGATTGGTGTTTGGACAAAGTATTGAGTTAAAAATATTCGAGAGCAAAAATATTGGCAATAAAATATTGTGATTCAAAACCAAAATGATGGTAAAGAATATTGTTGGCCAGGATTATTGTATTTTTGATAACTAATATAGTGTTCAAGAATATCTTCATTTTTAATATCATTTGCAGTAACATTTTTGCAAAAAATATTTTTTATTATTTGGAAAGAAATATGAAATTAATAGGACTTGCACTCATATTTAATCCTTTTGAAGTTGAACGCTTTTCTTACTGTTGCTTAGAGTGGAGTCGGAGTAGTAACTGAAACCCCTTCAAAATCTAACACTTTCTCTACTGTTCATTAGACTGGAGTAGTTATAGTACATCGAAACACTTTATCTACTGTTGTCGAGATTGGAGTGGGAATAGTAAATCTAACTCCTCTGAAGTCCATCACTTTCGTTTCTGTTTCTTAGACTGAAGTGGAAAAATTGAATCTAAATACTCTGAAATCCAACACTTTCCTTATTGTTGCTTAGACTGCAAAATGAATAGTTAATCTAAAACCTTGGAAGTCTATTACTTTCCATACTGTTACATAGACTGGATTGGGACTATGTAATTTAACGCCTCAGAAATACAACACTTTCCCTACTGTTGTTTAGACTGGTGTGGGAAGAGTAAGTCAAAACCCTTTGAAATCCAACACTTTCCCTACTGTTGCTTAGGCTAGAGTAGGAATAGTAAATCTTAACACTTCGAAATTCAACAGTTTACCTACTATTGCTTAAACAGGGTACGGTGTATATCATTTTTCACCTCTGTCCCGGGGGAGGTGGAATGGTAACGGAGGGAGCAAACTCAGCAAACCTATCTAGAGCCAGTCATCCAAAACATAAGCGAGACACCGTTCACACATGGCAGAGTTTAAGTGCAAGAATACTGGGTTTTTGCATTCAAACCCTGCCTTATGGGAACCGAGTCTCCCTTTGTTTTGGGTGACTGGCTTTTGAGATAATTATATTTGTGTATATTATGTTATATGCTTCTTAAAGTTCTAAATAAAAAAAAATATTTTTAAAAATATTACACAGAAATCTGAAACAGTATAATGTTCAAAAGAATCCTTATGTTTGCCTCTAATTTGTCAGCTTTTGACTATTTTATTTATTTTATTTATTTTGAGAGTTTTATATAGCGCTGGCTAGACCCGGAGGTACCAGAGCGCTTTACATAAGGTTCCACAGAAATTACAAAAAATACATCAGTTACATGTTACATTAGTTACTTGAAAAACATTTCAAGAAAGTAGAAGGCTAAATAAATTGAGCTTAGAAAGGGGTGGGGTAAAGGGGTAGGAGGTAGATAGGATGGAGAGACAAAGGACAGTCTGCCCAAAGTCCGGCTGGGTAGGTAACAGCCGAGGGGGAAGTCCACAGCCCATCTCATGTTTAGCTATTGGGTAGCTCCACCGGGCATCAGCCAAACAGCTAGGTCTCAATGGGAAAACATTTTAAAGAGCAATGGGGGGGGGGGGGTTAAATGGAGCATAAAGGAGAAAGGGGGTGGAGTAAAGGGGTAGGAGGGAGAATACATCGGAGAGACTAAGTAAGTTTTGTCCAAAGACCGGCTGGGTAGGTGACGGCTGAAGGGGTAATCCACAGCCCATCTCCTCTTTAGCTATCAAGTAGCATTGGTCAAAAAGCTAGGTCTCTACGGTCAGAGGTAGGTTAACAGATTTCGTATCCTGATGGGATGGGATCAGGGGCAGCCATTTTGGGGGTAGGCCCAGAGTGATGTTCATGCCCCTCGTTGTTGGAGATAAGCCAGTTCCCAGGTTTGGGTTTATGAGCAATCATAAGCTTCCCTGGTGGTGAAGGAAGTGGAACATCAGTTGGAATGGGCCACCACTGTCCCTCCTGAAGCTGCAGCAGCATGGGAGCCATGTTGGAGTCAGGCGCGGCCAGGGATCATTAAGTCACCACTGATACTGCAGACTGGGTCCCTATGCTCCTTAGGAGTTGTGCACTGCAAGGCGCTCCTCCAGTGATGTGTGGAAAATGCGATTCTCCTCCTCTAGTGCTGAACTGCTGATGTGTAAGGGGACTACTCTCTAGCAGGTTGTCTGGGCATGTTAGTATTTCCTTTTTTAATCGGGGACTTCACTCAGACATGGAGTGCCACTGCTTGCAAGGATACAGGGCCCTGGCTATCCATGCCTAAGCATGCAAGCCTGGTCTCCTCCTGTTGATTTCAGGAAGAGCTCTAGGACTCTGATTTTCTGGGTGAAAGCTATTTGGTCTACTTGGATACGCAGTTCCCTTATGCTTTTCAATGGTGCCTCGTTAGGTACATTCACAATCACAAACAGCACAAGGCAAGTATTTGCACAATGATTCTGGTTACTTCCAGTTTCTCCAGCCTCGTTTGGTACTCTGACAGTCTGCAGCTGAGCTGGTCTACCTCTCTTCTATCTCTGACTGTGGGTCTTGTCTCAGAGAAGGGGATTGTTAGTTCAACCCTCCTCACAATCAGTCACTGTGCTTGACTGTGAGTGGCACTGACATTCTTCTGGCTTCTAAGAAGCCGTCACTGAAGCTATATTAGACAAATGACTGCAATGTCACTGGACATTGTGGTTAAGAATTCACACTCTCATTTCTTCTGAGGTCCAGGTTCTTTGTTTTTGATCTAACCCAGACTAAACTCCATGTAAACTCTTACAAAACCTCGCAGCAATATATGCTCATAAGGGATCCAGATTTGAATGTGTTTCTCTTACTAAAGTTTTGTAAACCTCCTTTGTAGTGGGACTTTTACTTCCGTCAAATCACAAGCAAAGATCATGTGGGATCTATAACCATCTCGAGGACCACAGTAGTAGGTTTGAGGTATTTCATTCCATATCAGTGTACACGTTCATTTTCTATTCATGTTCCTCCCAGTTCAACCCAACCAGTTAAGTCTTTCTAAACTGATCTATCCCCTAGCAATGGAAATCTGTGGTTCCAAAGGTGTCCTCCTCAAGTGGCTTGTGACTCTTCCACCATATTTCCTGGAGAGTCTTGGAATTATGGAAGTATTCCTGGATGAATCACCACATGTTTTGGGACCCTTAAAATAGGTCCACTTGTGCTACAAGGACAGAGTTGGCCAGATCAGAATGGCTCCATCCCTCTACTGCAATGAGATTAGCAAAATGTTGGGAGCACTAGGGTTAACTTGCAGGAACTAATAGCCATTTATAGACAACTCAGTCAACAGGTTCTATAAAATATGGGTAGGGACTCACACAATCACTCCTCAGGCTATGTAAACACAGCAAACTACAAATGTCATGGGGAATTGGCTAATAACTGAAATGAAATCACCTTCTGGCTGGCTCACTCAGCACTCCTACTAAATTTACTGTAACAAAATATTTTCCCTCAAGAGATGCAGGGAATTACTCACATGCTTTCTTATAGGTGTGGCAACTACTTTGCAAGAACAAGCCACATGGCGTGGTTTCTTCACAAATATCCATACTACTATGGTTAGTGCATCTTTGATAGCATTCCTACGTGAAGGTTTCCAACAGATACAAGAAGAACCCGGAGATCCCTTGCAGTACATTTGAGTATTAAGCTAATTAGAAACTTTGACACAGTCGCTGAAATAATATTGTGTAATATAAAAACAAGCCACAGTGCCTTGATTCCAATGAGAGGAAGAACAGCCCACGACTGCATTGCAGATTCATACTTCCAAGGCTTGGTATATATTTGGTATGTGTCAGCTGGGTCCTCAGTTCAAAATGAGGGCTAGGATTGAGGGGATCCCTACTAAGAAGAGGCAAGAGAAAACGAAAGCACATAAGTATGTCTCAAAAACATGCAGTGAATCTCCCATAAAGAGGCCCATATCACAATATCAATTGAACTTTAGAAGAAGTTTTCAGTTCAGGAATGATAGAACTTTAGGTTGAATTATGTTTTCTTGTTTTGCAATGCTTACACATACTCTTGCCTTCAACCTAACGACCGGCGAGGACCAGTTGAATATACCAGGCTGCAAGGTTGATGAGTAACATATGATGTTCTGTCGTAAGAACACCAACACCTCACCCCTCCTCCCCGTTGACTAGGACTGAGGCCCTTTCATTGTTGCTGACTCTTGTTGGTTGATGTATGCTGTGCATTAGTTCTCACCCCCTTACAACTTTAGAGCAGTGCCAAAGGACATGCAAGAGTGTCCCATAGCCCCACACCTCTTGCAGCAACTGCCCAGCTTTGTTTTATCTCATTGAGATGTTGCTCTGGTGTATGGCAGCCATAATCCATGCAGGTAAGAGCAGTGGGGCTGTGTGGGGGTGTATTTTGACAGTCAATAGAAAATTAATTATTTTTTTATTCCCCCCCCCCCCCCAAACGCGGCTCCAGCACTCTTACATGCTCGTGCTGCGGCTGGTGTAGGGAACCAATATGTGAGGACTGTGTAATATGTTTCCCTTGTTTTCACACATTTAGATGTCATTTGTGCTTTGTTGTAAAGTCATTCCCACCTTTTAGATGAAGTACCTTTGCCCAGCACCCTTTTTCATCTATGCATCGCTGGCGTTTCATCCATAGAGCGATACTTAGGAGTTGTTTATATAGGAGTTGAGATATAGGATGTCGGTCGTGTCACCCATCTTCCAGCCATTTTTCTAATTTTTGGTATTATCATGCAGTAGGGGAGAAATAAGTGATCTGGGATATATCCACTCCACTTCTATTGGGAAATCAATAATCATATGAGAGTGGACCCGAACAAGCCTACAATCTCAAAAAGATTTTAAGACACCCTCACCCACTAGAATCCACCAGTGGCATGCTTCATCATCACCGGAACGATATTGACGTGAGCCATGGGCTACACTTCCCTGCAACTCTCGAAATTGCATAGTCCTGACATACACCCGCGTCTTTCCATTGCCATCCTAATCTTACATGGAATGGATGCGAGCCATAGCAACAAGTTGTGCTACACTTGATTGAATCGTCGACTACAACACACACACCTGTGTCCCCATCCGTGGCTTTCATTGATTTTAAACATCACTGAACATGTTACAGATCTAATAATAATAATAATAATAATAATCCACATTTGTAAAGCGCGAACAATCACCCGTAAGGGTCTCCAGGCGCTGGGGGCCGTCAGGAAGATTAAGCAAGCTATTGCCCAAAGTCACATGGTGCTGGGCTAATCTGCCGCTGTTACCGGGAATCAAAGCGTGATCCCAAGATTGCACCTCTCCCATAATAATACACACTTGGTTGGGTTCTTACTCACCTTGCGATTCAGACCTGCCGGGTTGTAATTGTCATTGGCATCTCGAATATATTGCTCAGTTTATCAGGATCACAGATTCCATTTACTGGTATCACGGTTAAGAGTAGTCCATACTCTACTTTCCAGCCGGTTTGGAATTTTCACCAGCTCCAGGCCCTGAAGAAGTTGTGGGAGTATTCTCCTAGACAAAACACGCGTTGGCTGTTTGTTTTTGCTGGTTGCTTTTCCACGTGATTGAAATTAAAGATACAAGAAACAACTCTTCTGCAAACTTTTTTGAAATTGATTTTCTTATGGACTTACGCTATAGTGATCTTATATGTGAACACTAATGTATGTGTGCCAGGATATGGCTGTACTACTTTGTTGTAGGATTTGTCCTACACACATTTAGGAGTTATAGGGGTCTCCCCTACCTGGTCAGCACCATATTTACTTGAGCTTTTCCTTAACACGTACTCAAATATAGCTGAGCGCCACTACTTCCTACTCACTGAAAACCCTTGCTCTGGACTGCATTCATTGTCGGGTCTACACTCCTGACACCTAATGTGTCGGGTGAACTCTACCTCTAGAGGGAGCACTTCTAAATCCGACACTTAATGGGATCTTTGATTAAGGAAGTTAAAATTTACTCCAAATTCAAGTTGACTATATTATTTCTCGCATTAAATTTTTGAGGAAGGTCCTAGATCTATTACCACCAAAAGCACGGAAAACTATAGTACATGCGGTAATTACTTCCCAATTAGACTACTAGAATGTACTATATCTTGTTGCTACTAAAATGGGACTTGCCAAATTACAAAGAGTACAGAATGCGGCGGCACGAATGGTACTGGGTCTTCCGAGAAGAGCAAATACGAAGAAAGCACTGACAGCTTTACTCTGGATCCCAGTAGAAAGGAGAGTCACTTTTAAGGTATTGTGCCACTACCACCGTATTCTATCGAAGAAAGGCCCTAGATACCTGCAACAATTAATAACCCAATACATCCCAGGAAGGAACTTAAGATCTATGGGTATGGCACTGGTAACTGTGCCGAGAATATTCGGAGCAAGAATGGGAGCACGCTCATTCAGTTACCGTGCAGCCAAAATGTGGAACGGCCTACCGTTAAATCTAAGACTAGACCCATGCGAAAGTAGTTTTCGAAGACAGCTAAAAAAATAGCTGTTCAGGCAAATCGGAAAAGGTTATAGGTCAGTTAGTTCTGCTCAGCGTAGCATCATAGGTGGATGACAGCTACCTCCCCCCAGAGCATGAATATCAGTGCGGGGACACACCGGTGGTGTAACCAAGCGCTCTACAAATGAATAAATAAAAAAATAAAGGAATCAAGGTAAGATTAAAATCAGGGGGAGATATCGATTGGGAGTAAATCAAGGATCCCTTACATCTAAAATCAATCATAGTCTACATGTTTAAGCCAACCTCGCCAATGCGGGTCATGTGTCTTTCCATAGCAGATCCGTAGTGGAAAAATAAGTACAATATCCTATTTTTTTTATTATAGTAGTGTACTATAATATACAAGCACAGTAACTTAGTTACTCTAGAGTACTATGGTCCATAACCTGAAAAAGTTGAAAATGCATGAAAAGAACATCCAAATTACCTTGTTTTAGAAAATATGTGCTAAGACTAAGGGCCTTATTATGAGTTTCATACTTGCGGTGACGGTCCAACCACCGCCACACTGCAGGCCCACCTGCAGTACTACGAGTTGGGTGGTCGGACCACCAAAGGAACGCTGCATTCCCTGAGATCCAAGATTCTGCAGTGGTCACACCGCAGTCAGAGAGCTGCAATACACATGCCATAGGATGCAAGAACAAGGGTGCAATTCCAGGGGGGCATTACATGTGCCCACCTATTTGGAGCCCCAAGGAGGGGCACGGGTGCTGTTAGGGCCCTCTTTGTTGCCTCTTGTGCATCCTTTTCATGGCGGATACAAAGCCATGAAAAGGGCAGCGGACAGGTAACTTGCAATTTGCTTGGTGGTGCTTAAGGACACCGCCATCTTATTGCAGCTCCCTGACCGCTGCTCAAATGTTGCGGGATCCTGGCTCCCTGGTGGGTACAGCGGTCCTGTGGCGGTCTGACTGTCCTACTCAGAATACTGCAGACGGGCTCGCAGTGTGGCAGTGGTCAGACCACCACTGCGAGAACGGCGGTCCCATGGACTACCATACTCGTAATAAGACCCAAAGTGTTTAACTTCAAAAACAGGCTATTAAAAAAAAAATGTGTTGTCTCAAATTAATGCTAAAAAGTCTGTATCTCAACTGGAATCACTGCTGTTGGGGGCAAAATGTTGATCGCTTCCTTAGGTTTGTATCACCAGCGTCAAGGTTCTTGCCTACCTTTAAAGAAGGGACATAATTTGATCGTTCTGCAGAATTCTACAACTTCGCAATGAAAACAAAAAACGGTCAAAGGTGGCAGTGGGAACAAAACCAAGTTCTTTATTACGAACAGCGAGCGATCTGTTTGTATGTTAATGTTTTCCATGTGAGATTGAATTCTAAGGAGGTTCTGCTCCTGGTTTGTACTCCCTGTTTTGTGTCTTCCCATAGAATCTCTTTCTTTTTCCTTCCCCTTGGGGCATTCTGGCCTCTGTCCAAAAAGGGGGTCTAAACATTGGAGGATAGCCTTGTGTTTGGTTGGGCACAAATGGGTTCTGGGGATCAGAGAACTGGTAGAATTCTTGATGCCACCCACGACACCGCAAAACAGGTTTGACAAATGTCAACATTCCCCAAAATATCTGAACTGCAAGTTAAAAATATTTTTTTTTAATTCAAATTAATGAGTAAGCTCTACTGTAAAACCAAATAGGAGAAACAGCCACGTCGAAACGAAAGAACAGTTAAATAAATAAATAAAGGCAGACCAACACACTAATCACAAAAAAATCTGACTCCCCACCAAGAGCCAAAACTTGTTCTAAATTTCTCCAGTGGTTGTCGTGTAGAAAGTGTTACAGTCACTGTATATCAAGATGAAAACTTGATGGGTTCAAGCAAATAATAAAAGTGTTTTAGATTTTCCTTGCAAACCAGTCCAAACGTCCATTGCCAAACTAGACAATTGGCCATTCCATACTAGAGTCGAGACATCAAATCATACAGTCAATGTCTCTTTTTACTTAACAGATTTAACAACCGTTATTCAAAAGGGATAGGTCACTTAGGATGTTGTAAAACAACTATTAAAAACACGGTACACTTACTGTACGAATGAAAAACATCTTGCAAGTTATTATGGCACTGTGACCAGGAAACCAATTTTACAGTGCGATGTCCTTGTGACCATGCATAATAGGAACCATCTTGAGGAAAGGCAATGGTCCAATTTTCACGCCCATACTTTTGTTCAAAAGGAGCCTCTGGTTTTATGAGTTCTCCTATGGTGCGTATTAATCTCACTAAAATAAAATAAAAAGTTCATTGAGAACAATTTATTAAGCAGCATAAGAAAACAGCATTGTTCACGAATAGTGATAAGTCAAATAAAATTAAAGTGTTAACCGGTTAACCGCTGCAAGAAATAAAAAATATATAACACATTGCAAGCAGTATTTGCATGAGAATTCAGAACATTTTGGTGAAAATTCGTTCACACAGCAGGGAGGACGAGGGATCAAGTGAAGGAGGAGGTGGGGCGAGGCCAATATGTATTGCCGACAGAGCTTTACATGGTGCATATTCACACGATCCAGAGTTCACAAACCCAGAGTTTCTGGTACAGTATTTATGGCACAGAAATACTGGGTCAGTTCATTAGCATGAAGGCCTAAGATGGAGATGGAAATCCAGTTTATTAACGTATCTACCATGTCAGTACAGGCATATTAATGGTTCAAAAATGCATAATTTAAGTTTTAACAATACTGACGCGGGTTATATAATGTCGAAGTTATACTTGATAGTCATAGATGATAGGGGCAGCATTCAAAAAAGATTTTCGAACACTGCCAGGTTTAATCTTCAGTGGCAAAGAACCTAATCCACACTGTGGTACGCTAAAAATGTAAGTAAAAGCATACGGTCAAGAGTTCATGGTCACCTTCTACTGAACACTAAGGGCCCCATTAGGATGGCGGGCGAATCGCCCCCGCTGGGCCGGCGGAGGTCACCACAGGCCTGGCGGGGTGATCCACCCGCCATCCTCACAGCAAAGACCCCCTGCCATATTACAATGGCTGGGGGTTCCGTGGCAGACGGAAAACTGTCCGCCACTTTTCTGCCCGGTCGACAAGTCGACTGGGCGGAAAAGGGTTCAATATTTTGGCAGTGTCTGTTATACACCGCCAGCCATATTAGAATGTGGGCTGGAACATGCCTTTCCGTAGTGGCTGAAAGGGATGCAGAGTCTGCTTGCGGGGGCCCGTTGCAGGCCCCCAGGGACTCTGGGGAGTGGGGGGTGCACATGGGGGGTACCTATGGTACCCCCCTGCAGTTCCTTGTACAACATGGCAGGCACCGTGCGGTGCCTGCGATGCTGTGCATGGAAGTGCACGGCATGCCTACCTGGCATTGTGGCGGGCGGTGCTGAGTGCACCGCCCACCGCAATGTCAGGAATGCAGGATGCACCCGCCAGTTTGGCAGGCGCATCCTAATATCTGCAACGGGACCTCTGCACCAATGGGGGGGTGGTCCAATTGCAAGGGAGCCATCCTAATGACCCCCTATGTTACTTATTTTGTGTGTGCTTTTTAAATACGATCAACTACTAAACAGATTGGGCATGGACTACAATTAAGTATGCAGGTTCTACACTAGTTTCACGTAAAACACAGGGACGAGTTTTTCGGCTGAGTAGTTATTTATATTTTAACTTGTACGGTCGCAGTGCCAGGTAAAAAAAAAAAAACCTACGTGCTTGTTTCCACAAACCAATGCTGTGCGATGTACGTGCAGCTTTATCATTAAAAGCTGCACACCACCGCCAGGATCCCTACAAGGATGCTACCAGTGGGGGAGGGTGACAAGCTAGAGAGATGGGGAGGAGCCCCCCCCCCCCCCCCCCCCCCCCCGGGGAACCACGCCAATGAGGAAAGGGCGTACATTCTGCGTACATGACAAAATAGACATGCCCAATGGCAGCCCTCCCGAAATATTCCAATAGTTCAGCTCCTAGTAGTGGGAGGGGCAGCCATGACAGTTCACAGTGAAATTAACCCGTCAAACATACGCAATTTGCAGCTGAAGTGTGCAGCGTGTTTTCTTCTTTCTATTTCACACTGAGCTGAAACATAAAATGTATGCAGCGGATCCTATAAGGGTGGAAACACCATACTCGGAATATTGAACTATGCATTTCTATTCTGAATAAATGCACAATGAAAAGAACGGCAATTGGTCCTTCAACCGCCGCAATTTTGCAAAGCAATAGGACTCGCATTTATGCGAGACCTATTGCCTTTTAAACGGGAGTGCGGGCAGGCGAGAAGGCACGGACTGTGGGAGGAGGAGGCACTGGAAGAAAATAGTGTGCGCAGTATAAATAAAACATACTGTGCAATATAAATATCTTAATAACAAAGGCAATTTATAAAGCAACTTTATATAAGGAAAAGATTTATGAACTAAACAAACAAGTCGGACATCAGCTGGCGGTCCGGACTCGTGAGGAAAACATCGCCAACATTATAAGATCTATTCGGGATCCAGAGGTATGGTTAACAACTGATTCAGAGGCAATCAAAACATCATTTCAAAAATACTATCAGACGTTATATAACGATATCAATATCTCACAAGACTCTATTAATGAGTATATTGATCAAAATAATTACACTAGATTAGAGAGTGACAAAGCAGATGCTATTGATACTATCCCAAACTGGGAAGAAATTGCTCTCGCACTAAATAGCTTCGCAGCTGGTAAAGCAGCAGGGCTAGATGAGATTCCGACTGAATTTTACATCAAATTTGCCGCCCAAGTAAAAGAGAGATTACTAGCATTATTCATACACATATTCCAAGGGGGCAGACCACCAAGATCATGGGCTAAGGCTAAAATTATAGTGTTTCCTAAAAAAAATAAGGACCCTACTGAGCTGGGATCATACCGGCCGATAACCTTGATAACATGTGACTCAAAAATATATTCTAAACTACTCGCTATGCGATTAGCCCCTAATATTGATAAAGTAGTATCAACTAGACAGCACAGGTTTAAGCCTGGAAGAGAAACCACTGATCACATACAGAGGGTCATCGCGTTATTTGACTGGACAGAGGTTTTAGGAGACCCTATGGCTCTTATATTGCTAGATGCCGGAAAGGCCTTAGATAGGGTCTTCTGGAACTATCTCTGGGCAGTAGTGGCAAAAGTAGGGATTGGGGCATCATTTATTAGAGCAGTTCAAAATCTATACCAGGACCCTTCAGCGGCTGTTATGGTGAATGGACTATTATCAGAATTTTTTCAAATTAAACGAGGGACAAGACAGGGTTGTCCATGCTCGCCCCTATTATTTGCAGTGTATATTGATATATACATACGAAGATTAGAACACAATCCAGAGATTCAACAGATACGTATCAGAGATCAGGAAACAAAGACGCTAGCGTATGCAGATGATATTGCATTAGTTACCAGTGACCCAGTGAATGCAATCGGTGTGATTGAAGAAGAAGCCGATAAGTTTGGCCAGATCTCAGGGTATAAATTAAATCAAAATAAAACACAAATTATTCTTAATACCAAGACAGAGATGATAGATCCACGGGTTGTAGAAAAAGCAATATACCTCGGTGTGAGTATAACCGCCAAAATAGAGAATCTTGTCAATGATAATATTGCCCCTTTAATGCAGTGTACCAAAAAAGATATGAATCGTCTTAATAATCTACATCTTTCTATCTGGGGCAGGTCTAACCTGATTAAAATGCTCTACCTACCTAGATTTTTATATTTTTATATTTTTTTAGATCAATTTGTTTAGAATTTCCACCACAGCTCTTTTAAGATATAGACCACATGTTCTCTAGTTTTCTGTGGGGTTATAAGAAACCCCAAAGAGCATTCAGAGCAATTACACTACCTAAAGGTAGGGGTGGATTGGCATTACCTAACCTTAAAATATATTATTGGGCAGCCATATTGAAATACTATACTTCCTTACTTGATACAAATGCAAACAATGAAGCTGAGATCCCATCACCACAAGAACTTATTTTAGGTAACGAATCGAGAGGTGTATTATGGCGCTACATTAATGATAACTATTTAAAAAAGTTAGATTATTAAACTTCTATAAGGCATGGAACTATATACGGAAATTAGCCGGTTTAGGACGACTATCATACTACACTCAAATTAATAAAAATAGTAATCTCCCCGAGATTTTCGACGATTTGTGCATGAAGAAATGGATAAACAAAGTGATAACGCAACTAGGCTGTTTCTATTTTAGATCATTTATAAAATCTTTTGTGGAAATACAAACGGAACATAATCTTGATCAACATGATTTTTTTTACATACCTGCAAATCCGTGATTATCTTTTGAAGAAAGGTGGGGGAGGGGAAGGATTTCAAACAGTTGAATTAATGGAAAGCAATAATAAAAATAAGAATGTCAAAATTGGGACGATATATGAACCACTGATCTGCTGTCTCCCAGATGATCTAGATAATCATACGAGTACATGGCAGTCTAAATTTGGAGTCCCGGCTGAAGCCGTTAATTACTCTTTTACTCTATATCAATCTAGTTTAATGTCCACTAAATTACAGGCTCAATATTTTAAGACTTTTTTTCACTTGTACTATACACCAGATAAAATAGCTAAATGGGGGACCGGGAGGAGAACTACATGTCCGAGATGCGCTTCCACTGAAGCAGATAATATACATATGTTTGCCTCTTGCCCGGTACTTAGGAAAGTTCTGAATGATATCTCAGATTATTTGTCAGAATTACTTAAAACAACTGTAATAATCTCCGTTGAGGAGATAATGCTAGGAATAGCTAATCCCCCACGACCGTAAAATATGTGTGGACTGATATTTGTTGCAATGGCGATTTTTAGATTATGTGTGGCATCAGCATGGCTCGATGCAAATGCTCCAGCTTTTCAACAATGGGGATCGAGATTGCTGGCCACCTGCAGTCTGGAAGTAGCCATATACAAAAGAAAAGGTTTTAGTAAATGCAAAAAGGGGATGGCAATATGGGATCCTATATTACAGTGGCTACAAATATAGAACGTTTGGGCACAGAAATATCTCTGTATATAAAAGCTGTGTGAGTTTTTTTATTTATTATATAACCATGTTAACATTTTGCTTTCCGTTTATATATTTACCTGAAAAGTAATGTGTATACCGAAGATATGTTGTATCTAGGTCTGGTCTGAGCATCGGGGTGGGGGGAGATGGACAAAGGCGAAAATCAGAAAACAGGACAGATGTGATGTATGGTGTTAATACAAGACATTTTTATTATGGTGATTTGCACTGTTCAATAAAAAATAAAAAAATAAAAACATACTGTGCAACTCTCGAAGTAAAGGGGCCAGTAGCCATTGAAGGATACAACTGACGAGATGCCCGTCATAAGGAGGGACTAACAAGCCTAAAACCAATCGGAAGGCAGCATTTAGAATCTAAGCCAATAAAAAAAATGGGCAGGAAGTGGGCGGAGCTTCCACTGAGCTTCCACTCCATACTGAATACTGCATGCCTCGCAAAGCGAGCAGCGCATGTGAGCTGCCGCTATAGGCTCGACCTAAAAAGTTGCCTCTCCTTTCACCAACTATGCAGACACCTCATCTCTGCAGGACTTACATCCTACGTATACACAGAACCAGATCCAGAGGATGGGTGTTCTATTACATCGCTGATAAAGCGTGCAACATCCTCCCACTCCACATTAGAGCCTTCTCCTTTTTCCTTCAAGTCCTCTGGAATCTAAAGACCTGACTTTTCAATTAACCAACCTACCATAGGCAGAGCTAGGCATACACACCTGCTCAGCACCAGGATACCCTCACATGTGGAAGTGCGCTTTACAAATACACATAACATAGCATCCTCTCAGAAGACAATGAAGATGAAAAGGTATCAATGCAGAGGAGAATGTTCTCCCAGGAGCAGCATCACATGTGTTGTCCAGACTGAAAGCCAAGTATCCTCTTACGGCATGAACCCATCAGAGCTGGAAGCTCACAAGCTGGAGTTGGCGCATAGGAAAGCTGAGAGAGAGTTGAGGCTGCAGCTGGCTTACAGTAGACCTAGAGGAGAAACAAGCATCTTTAGCACTGAAAGAGAAAACATTGGCACTAGAGGATAAGAGGCTGGCCCTTGAGGCGAGGAGGAAGGCTGGGACCGGTCCAGTCCCATGAAGATAGTGGCAGCAATGGTGGGGTGTATATAGTGAGGGCTCATATAGTCCTCACGTGCCCAAAAGTATGGTGTCTAGCTTTGTGGGAGATGAAACTGATAAATGATTCACTCCTGTGAAAGGACACTGAAGATGTGCAGGGTAGACAAACCGCACTGGGAAGCATTGTTGTGTGGGTACGTGCCTACACTGGGTAGGGATTCACTCCTGGCCCTAGAAGCATATTTAAACACACATAAATGGGAACAGGCCACATCAGTGAAAGAAGGGGAGCAACAAGTCCATGAAGAAATCCAGCAGAAATCCAGCAGGAAAGTGGGAACCCAGGGGAAAAGAAACCCTTTGAGAAAGGTAGGTGTACTTACTGTCTGCAGAAAACACACAGAAGAGGGGTTTCTTCATGTTCCAAGAGAAAGATAACATTAGTGGGCAAACCTCCCCCAGAGTATAGCTCTGGGGGAGGATTGCACAGAGGAGGCCCTAGAATCCCCCCTAGGGATGAGGACCCTGAGAGTCAGCAGGAGATCCCTGAGGATAGTAGGAAACACTTTGACTTTGAGGCGGTCAATGTGAATTGGTTCCTCTTGTGACGCTGAAAGACGGCACCACACACAGAAGTAACTTGAAGTATTTATTTCATTATAGGTTTCCTCCTACAACAAGAGGGCAGCCATCCCTCAGCCAGCGCACAGGTATCTGATATCACTGGAATGCCTGTAGGTCATCAGGAATGCAGGCTAACCCTTCACTCCATGTTCTTACATCAAATAACAGACACACACAGTAAATCAAGTATAACACACTTACAATAGGAGAAACATAATGCACAAGGAGATGCATGAAACGTAGTTCTAAATCAGAAAATATTTCATGCACAAGAATACAGAAAAAAACAGACAAGAAACTCAATGGACATACTTCTCCAAATAAGCAGGTGGTCTGCGATTTCTAACATTTCTCTGAATAACACTCTCCTCACTTGCTACAGAAGACTTCACCCCAACATCACTTGCCCCCAGTAATGAGGCATCACAAGCTTACACAGACGATCTATTAATTTCCCCAGCCATCATTAGCATAAAAGCATTGTTGCATTGATCTTCCTAATCCAACCCTGACCACTTCTTTGGTAGAGCTCCACTCGCATGTTGTTCCAGCTTTCCCCATTGTCCAAGACAACAGAAAATTGACAAACATGTCTTACTTTACCATGCAGGCTTGATAATTTTATAGAGAAGGGTAAAAGATTCCTCCCATATGTCCTCCATATGTGGTTCACCCTCCACACCCCATAGTTTTTCCGGGAGGTTGAGATCCCTCTCTCCATCCTCTATGATATACCAGTAAAAGAGTGCTACTTCCTTTTTCCCAGGAGGTCTTTCAACTAGGATATTTTCTAACAAACTCTCCTCTCCCATCATTGCTTTGTTCTTAGTTTGAGTCCGAAGCCAGCTACTTAATTGCAAGTATAATAACCAAGAGAGTGATGATGTTACCTTGAAATTGAAGATATCCCAATCCATAATTGATCTTTCCACCAGTATATCACCCCACTGTGCGATACCTGCATCTAGCAAAACTCTTTTAACTGTGTTGGCTTCTTGTGGTGTTAGTCCCGGTAAATCCCAAATCGGGGCATGTTTGGATAGGTATCCTATCCCAGTCTTAGATTGTATTCGAGACCATTCTTTTACAGTACCCAATAGTGATTTTAATCTAATTTTTTTGAAGAACTTCTGGTGCCCGAACTTGAAGAGAAATCCGTTCACTGGAAGGTCCGAACCCATTAGCATTGCCTTGTACATAAGGCCATTTGCATTTTCCAAAGGGATCTTAAGCAACATCCTGGAGTGGGTCAAATGGAATGCCCAAGCGTAAGATTCTAAATCTGGCAGTGCGAGCCCCCCTTTTTCTCTTCTCCTTCTCAGTTTTTTCCGGGCTAATCTGCTGGATTTATACCCCCAGACAAATGTATTAATATTTTGCTGACATTTTGCAAGTTGTTTGGTATCGAAAACTAACGGAATAGAATTAAAAATAAAAGTAAATTTAGGGACGATACTCATTTTTATCAAGCTGGTTCTCCCATAGATGGTGAGCGGGAGGAAAGACCATGCTTTCATCAAGGTTTGAGATTCTCGAGAGATACGGGCTAAATTATTCTGAGCCAGGTGTTCTAGATCTTTAGTAATTGTAATTCCCAAGTATCTCAGCGAAGATTTTACCGGGAGCTCCAGCGCAAACACTTTTTTACACTTCACAGAGCGTATTATTCTCCTAAACGCTTGTCGAAATTTCAACCCGGGAAGTGTTGTTGCAAATGTTCTTTCCCAGCTGCCTCAGATCTCCACATGTTCTGCGAATGCCCGAACAATGCCACCTTCTGGAACGAAGTCAGAACAACACTTGAATCCATTCTTGGTTTATCTATCCCGTGCTCATGGCTTTTAATTATTTTTGGAATAAACGACAATATCAAGGGATTAGAGAGAGAATTTTTGTTCTACGCCATTTTATTGGCAAGAAGAGAAATCTGCAAAAACTGGGTCAACATAAATCCCCCAACACATGCAGAGTGGCTGTCTTCACTATATACAACGTCAAGGCAGGATTTATCCAGAACATGCAGCCCTCGATCTTTGAGATTTTGGGACCTTTTGATCAATTGGAGAAGGGACAGTTAGTTAACCCGGGGTTTTTTTTTTCTCTTTTCCCCGGGTCCGATGATTAGGCCTAAAATCTCTTTGTCCAAAGGGAGGCACCGTACAGTTATTGGACAACTGGCCGAACTGGCCTGAAGGGAGAATGTTCGTCCAAGCTCGGCTGGCGACATTGGGACTGACTCTCTGAGTACTGGGAGCTTACTATTGAGCTTCTTGGTGCTAAAGGGGGGTCTGCCCCGATGTCTGTGCGGATAGGAGCACAGTTGGATCGACTCAATGGCTAATGAGGACACAAAAAAAAAAACATGTCTTACTTTAAATGTTACTCTACATTTTGACAGTCCACCTTTCTGAACACAACGTACCTTCACCCAATCACCGACCTGGATACGTAGACCATTGTGAGCCACTTGGCTACACTTTTCCTCTGGTTTGCCAACAAACACCTTAACCTTCATCCATGCAGGAACTAATTTGCCCTCATGAGTTCAAAAGGGGTACTTTGAGTGGCCTTGTGAACACTGTTGCGATAAGCAGCTACCATGTTCATAACTCCTGTCCCGTCAACTCAGCAAAAAGCAAAAAGTCTGGGAGTTGTCATAAGTAACGATCTATCTATGACACCCCAGATCAGCGGTGTAGTTTCCTCCAGCCATTTCCAGCTCAGGAAAATACGCAAAATCTCTCGCCTACTTACCACCGACGCCCTTATTTTGGCCCTGCTTGCGTTAGTCATGTCCAGGCTTGACTACGCAAATGCATTATACGTAGGCATTCCTGCATTCCAACTCAGGAGACTCCAGTTGATCCAAAATCAGGCTGCCCGCCTGATATACCATCAACCCAGAGATCAACATGTTCAACCTCTTCTAAAAAGTCTCCACTGGCTTCCGGTTTCTGCCCGCTGTAAATTTAAGCTTGGTTGCATCATCTCCAAATCCCTCACTGGTCTCGGCCCCTCTTTCATCTCTTCTTTGCTTCATCAGTATGTTCCCTCCCGCACCCTTCGGTCATCTCAAATGGCTCTACTCTCTGTCCCTAGATTCAAGCGGAACAAGCACGGTGGCCTTAGGTTTTCTTTCTTAGCCCCGTCTTTTTGGAACTCCTTACCCCTTTCTCTTAGGTTGTCCTCCCCCTACTCCAGATTCAGATCTTCCCTTAAAACGCACCTTTTCACTGAAGCGTACAATTAGTTGTCATCCTCTGTTATGTTATTTTCTGTCTCTCCTCCCTGCTCCCTCTGTATAGCGCCAAGGAACCTAATGGTGTTAGTGCGCTCAATAAATTAATTTAACATAACATAACATGACATAACCATTCCACGAACATCACGTCCATCAGCAACAGCCATTTGAATTGTGTCCTTAACCATTCTGTTCTCCCTTTCCATACCACCATTACTTTGTGGGTTGTGAAAAGAAGAGCGGTTAAGCACAATGCCACAGAAAACAAACTGTGTCCCATTGTCCGTTATGATAACATTTGGAACACACTCCTCCAAAAAAATATCTTTCAACATACTGATGGTAGCTCTAGTGGTAATGTCCTTCATAAACTTGACAACCAACCACATGGAATGGACATCCACTACTACCATAGCAACCCTCCATTCACTCCTTAATTCATACATAGGACCAATGAAATCTAAACTCAACGTATGCAAGGTTTTCCTGGGTCCGCTATGTTATCCACATCAAATTTAGAACCGACTTTCACTATCGTCTCACCTTCCTTACACACCTTACAACTCTGTACCCATTTATCCCCCTGGTCATCCAACCCAGGCCACCACCAATTCTCTCTCAATCTCTTTCTTCTTTATCCAAGATGTCCCAACCGTGCCTTCTCTAGGATTGGTCCAAGGATTTGGAATACATTACCACCCAGAAACCAGACTGAATCCCTCAACTGCCTCTTTCAAAAAGGAAGTTAAATATCTTCTCATGACAAAATTCACTTGATCATTGAATCTGACTCTTAGAATAACTAGCTGCAATGTAAGACATTACTTTGAAATACATTGTTTCTTTTGTTCAACTACCTCACTTGTAAAGCGCTTGTAAAGCACTCTTATACCCACAAGGGTCATGTACGCTCTATATAAAACCTTTAAAATAAAAATAAATAAATGTGCTATTCCTATTAATTTGGAGCAAAGGCCATCAGGTGGAACAGGTTTCTGTCCTCTCATCAACACCATATCATGACAACACAATTCCTCCAGGACTTTCAGGTAAGGTCCAACCAACACCGAAACAGTACTTTCTCCCCTACTGCCTTGCATCAACAACCTCTTCACATCTTTGAGAACAGCATTCAATGCCATTTCTTTAACCCACTCCTCTTTATTGATGGCACACATACCCTCAAGTCCTGTGACATCCTGAATATAACCTACAGACCCTTCGCACTCTCTGACCACAACTGCTGGGCCATCCACTGTCTGCTAATCCAAAGACAGTCCCGACAGGCAATCAGCCTGACAATTCCTTTACCCTGCAATATGTTCCATAGTGTAACAATACTCCTGAAGCCTTGATGCCAGTCTTGCCAATCGAGCAGAACCATTGTTTGCTCCCCCCCATTAACAAAACCTTAACTAAAGGTTTGTGGTCAGTACGAGGGAGGAACTTGGTACCCCACAAATACGTTCTGAAATACTCAGCTCCCTAAGCTGCCGCTAATGCTTAATGTTCAATCACTGAGGAATGTCTTTCCAAGGTGGTCAATGTACGGGAAGCAAAAGCAACAGTTCTTTCGCCCTTGCTGTGAACTTAGGATAAGACCACTCAATACCGATGGCGCTGGCATCAATCATAAGGATTGATATCAACGTAGTGTTAAAAGGTTTCAGGATACCTGCGTTACAAGTGTCATTTTTGATTGCCTTAAAACAAGTTTGTTGTTCTTGTCCCTACACAAAGGTGACACCTTTTTTCAAGCCTCAAACACTACGTTTTATCATTACATTTCTACATGAACTTGGAATAATACACAATGAGGCCCAAAAAGTACCTCAACTTGTCTTTATCCGTAGGTGATGGGGCTAATCTGATAGCACTTAATAGATTCTCTTTCGGTTTGACACCTTTTGCAGGAATACAATATCCAAGGTAGTGTTCCTCCTCAACTCCATCATGGGATCACTCTCAGCAGTTTGGGGAGACATAACCAAGGAGCTGGAAATGCACCTCTTCATACAATACTTAATTGTAATGGGTAAAGGATTGCACATAGTACATTGGTTATCGGAGGCACAACCTATGGTGGCTCTGCATTCAGAATGAGAGGTTAGCAGGGGAAGCCCATGGACAGACCGTGAATGGGACATGATTTTAGCCAATCCCACATGCATACGTAGAAACTCCAAATTCCGACTCATACAAACGTATATCACACACAGGGCGTACCTATTCCCAGATAAACTGAACAAGTATTTCCATATGACCCCCTCAACATGTCCTCTCTGTCTGCAGGCAGGTGCAGACCTCCTCCATGTGATGTGGTTGTGCGCTTCCTTGCAGACATACTGGCATGCGGTAATAGCGACAATCACAACATGTACTGGGAGGCCACCACTGCAGACATGCGAAGCATGCATACTTGGTTTCTACCCCATATCAAAGAAATACAAGGTCAACTCTAGGTTTACTGAACTGGGTCTCATAGTTCCCAAGAGACTGATAACCAAATGATGGAAAAACTACCAAACCCCTCCTCCTACCCCTCTCCCCCTGCCCCTAACAGTTGGACAAATTCACTGACGGTGTGGGCCCAGGCAGAACGTGCATTATTGCACAGAAAGGAAATAGCCAGCCTGCGGAAATATCCCATTGCTCAGCACTGGGATGTAATGCTTGAGGAGCTGAAATACGTAGTTAGAAATACTGAGAGCAACTCCTCACAAACAACTGAAAGGCAGGACCCAGATGCAGTGTAGTGTAGTTCCTATATTCCCAATACGCTCTGCGCATTGGAATAATATATCCTATAGATTAGACGTAGGACTAAGGTCAACTAGATCTCTATCGAATATATTAAACTTAATAGTGAGTGCCAGCTAGCTCAGAGGTCACTAGAAACTTTCTTGAATTCACAAGAAGGGATTAGTTTCTGACAACCGCATAAACATGACAACTTTGTTTCCCAAGAATAAGAAATATATCTCTAGAGTCGTAGAAACAATAGATAAGTATTTTGCTCACTCACTTCGTTTCTACAGAGGTGCAGAAAAATAGAGAGACGGGTATTTTCAATAAAAAGGTTTTATTGAACAGTCTTCTTTCTCATGCAAGTAAAGTGAACTGCTACAATCGTAATGCAGACTGCAAAGTATAATGCGTACAGCGAGAACAATATTATAAAATAATACTGTAAGAGCATTGTATAGTTTCTAAAGCATATATAAATACATACATAAATAACAATGGCTAAAAGTGCTCAACTGGTGCTTCTAAAATACGCCTACCCCAATGTACCTAACTTAAGTCTAGTACGCGGGAAGAAGTAAGTATTGTGTAGCATAAGTTTAGTTTTCTTTGGCAAGAATCTATCCAAGATTTCTCTAGGTTCTAATCAGCTCCATACCTTAGCTCCATACCTCCATACCTTAGCTTAGAATGAAGGAGGTCTGGTATCTCAGTCTAGGGACTCGATTTCCCAACACCCCGCAAAGGGAGCTTGGAAACACTGGAGCTGGATTCTCGCCAAGAGAAAGGCAGCCTCTCAACAGTGTGTCAGCTGGAGGGTCGGCTTCCTTCTGCACTTGCTGTAGCGAGCTGCGTGGGGCAAGTAAATAGTCGAACTGCCTCGAACCACCGTGTTTTGCTAGAGCAAGTGAAGGCATATTTATACCTTTGAAGGTGTCTTGTTTGACGTAAAGTCGGGCAAAATAACGACAGGAAAGAAACCCTAGGGAATAGTAGTTTTTTGTAAAGTACATGAGCTCTTGGACAAATCAATATTCAAGCAAGGGAAGGTCCCTGACTGCTAAAGCCGATTTTCCAAGAAATCGTTGTGACGTTTGGTACGGGTGGAAGTAGCCATGCCTGTATTTGGTCTGCATGGGCTATGTCTAAATAAGGGATTTATTTCTATGCCTATATTAGGGCAATGTGAATTGTACCTATATAAGTGCATGAATCTTGAAAATTCACTCGGAGCCTAAAACGCCACACAAAACCCACTCCACTTTATTATGTACGACATTACTAAGTTCTAGAACACATAAAACATATCTAAACATGATGAGTTAAAACCCCCACCCAAAATACATAAAAATGCATTTGAAATAGTTTTACACGGAAGGAGCATTTGTGCTGTATGCATTTAAAATCAATGTTTTATTCAAAGCATATAGATGACATTTTAAAAAACGCTATCCGAATGAATCATGAAAAATACATTTATGAAATGGCTCTTAAATACAGAAGAAAAAGTCAAGACCATTCCATGACAGAATATATAAATTGTTTGGTTGTGGACAAGGTCAAATATTGTCTCTAGGAAGTATTCAAAGAATTCTTGTTCTCTAGGAATAGTTCTACTTTAAGCAGATTACTTTGTGCCAAAAAAAAGAAAAAAAATCAATTTTTGGAAAAAAGTCAAATCATGGAAAAATAGAGTTCCAAAGTTAGAAGTTTGTTTTGGAAAGTGAAAGTCGAATTCAGAGTCTCACAGAACACTGTGTGCTTACTTCAAAAGTCTGTGTCATTGTTTGGAGAAAACATCAAGGGCCAGATGTAGGTAATTCCGATTTACCTAATCTTAAATACCGAAACATACCGATTCGGTATTTAAGAGTAGGTAAATTGGAAGTAGGCAGATGTAGGTAATTTTTCTTTTTCAATTACCGATTCTATAATATTCGGTATTTACCGATTCGGTAAATACCGAATCGGTATTTCCCATTGATTCCTATGGGCCTTGAAGCCCATAGGAATCAATGGGAAATACCGAATCGAAATACCGAATCCTGACAGGGGGAACGGGGTGTCACTTTGACACCCTGTAGCACCCCAATTGCAGGCTTGTGACACATACATGCCCTAAGGGCATGTCTGTGTGTCACATGGCATAGGTGTACATGCACAGATATGCATGTACACTGGAATTCGGTATTTTACCACCCAATAGGATTGGGTGGTAAATTAAGAATTCCTAAGGGCCTGTGGCACTGCAAACTGTGCCACCTGCATATGGATTTACAAAATCGGTATATTTACCGATTCGGAAAAATACCGAAGTGGTAAATTTACCGAATCGGTAAATATACACCGATTCTGTAAATTCCGAGCCACCTACATGTCAAAAGCCAAATACCGGTCGGTAACGGCCGAAATCGGCCATTACCGACCGGTATTGGGTGATCTACATCGGGCCCCAAATCTTCTAGGCTGGTAAAGAATTTGTCTACTACTGTAGGTGAAAGTTGGACTACCTCGTTAAGCAGATCAATTGCACATAGATGAGAAGCATCGCCGTCAGCGCCAGCCGCATTAGCAATGTTCGATGTAGATGGTACCTGTGTGCCTGTTGCTCCACATATCTCACCATCTGCAGTTTGCGTCTGAGAGATCTCAGTGAATGCCGTTATCAGGATTTTTAGCCGCTGGGGACAACAGAGTGCATGAGCCGTTACCGGTTGAAGCAAAGCATTAACTTCCGTTGGCAGGACTGATGGGAGTGTCAGACAGATGTCTAGTACTCATTCTTCTCCACATAGCAGGCATCGTAGAACAGGTAAGATGCAATCTTGCCAGATTGTTCGGAATGATAGAAACCACGTGGTTTTCAAATCTCTTAAACAAGTCAAGCCCAGTATTTGTATCATGCGCTCACGACACTTCATTGCCAGGAGGGTGTTCTCCAAGGTGATCAGGGTGTCGATGGTTACTTGGCTTGCCATATCGGAGCAGAAGGAGCAAAAATAGTATCCCTGCTACCAGCCCCAAAACGAGAGGCAGGCCGCCAAACACAGAGTGCACGAAGTTTGCAAATATGCCTACGACTGCTTCAAAGGGTGCTAACAGTCCCGAAAAAATTGTCTTAAATACATGTTCAATACCACTCGTATTATACATGTTTAAAATACGGCCTAACATTTCTGAGAAATGTATCGGGTAGTTTGTCGATAAAAACGCATGTATCTCTGCAGAAGTCCTTGCAACCTGCAGATCATACGTCTCTTTGGCCAAGGTCAGTGGCACAGCTTTTTGTAAAAGAATTGCTTTCAGTCTGCTTAAAGTATAGATTCGTATAGAAGAGATGTTCAGTGAAGGCCATAATGGCGACTACCCGTCTGTCTTAGTTTTAGGAAACAATACTTGCATACAGCAAGTGACCCTGGCTGACACAGTTATGAAATAGGGCGGTGGTTCCCAAAGTGTGCGCCGCGGCACCCCGGTGCGCCGTGATGAGAAGCCAGGGGCGTCGCGCCACCATCCAGGATGTGGATCGTGGAAATTGCTGCAGCAATTCCTCCCCTCATTTGTGCTGAACGTGATCCCAGCCCTCGCCGTCTGCATTTAAATGGCTCAATTAAGAGCTCGGTGAGGTTACGGAGAGTGCTGTGGACATCTTGACAGTGCACCCAAGTAATACTGTAGCAGCGGTAAAAATGGCTAAAACTGCAGCTGCCTAATAGAAGAGATAGATAAAATGCTGTATACCATAAAATGTGCAGACTTTGTCTCCTAGACTTCAGAAGCACGATTAATTGAACGGGTGCGTTCCCAAGATTTCACATCTGACTCGGCGCGAACAGGTAGGTTTTCCTTGGGCACACGTGTTTGTCTCTGAAATGAAAAGTTACATGAATTCGTAAGACATGACCATTGTGGTATTGTGTGTGCAATTTTACAAAACGGGACAAGACGCAAAAGAGTATCGCTTTGCATATATCACATGGTTCCTAGGGTTTAAATGTGCTTCATGAGAGACAGTAAAACGTAATTGCAATTAAAAGCAAGCAGAAAAATCACTACAATAAGATACATATCAGAACGTACACTCTTTGTTTTTATTTTTATTTAATGCGATTTTTTATAGCGCGAACATTACTCGAAGGTATCAGAGCGCTTTACATAAGAACCAGTTGCGATACATGAGGACTTAGGATTACATGCATTTCATAAAAGATACAAGCAGAAAAAAATTGCAAATGTACAAGTTATAAAGTCACACGGAAGAGATATAAACAGAAATAAATTGCAAATGTACAAGTAGTAAAGTCACACAGGGAAGAGACGAGTATAAAAAATTGCAAATGTACAGGTTGCAAAGTCACTCAAGGAAGAGATACAAATGGATAATTCTAAGAGTCACATAGGAATGGTAGAGAGTACAAAGGTCTACTGCAGTGGTTCCCAAAGTGTGCACCGCGATGAGAAGACAGGGGCGTCGCGTCGCCACCCAGGATATGCGTCTTCGAAATTGCAGCCAAAATTCCTCCCCCTCCTTTGTGCTGAACGTGATCCCAGCCCTCGCCCTCTGTATTTAAATGGCTCAATTAAGAACTGCGCTCATCAGCCCCAGCACCTTACCTGCTCCTGCAGTGGCGAGCTGCTCATTACTGGACTCCCATTGTCCTTGCAAATAAGGCCGGCCAGGGCGGGGCCTCCTGTGCAGGGACATAGGAGTCTGGAACCCCCTGCACGAGGAGCACCAAGGACTGGGAAACCTGAGGAGGATGATTGTGCGGAGGAGCCGAGGCGAAAGTCAGGAGGCCAACGACTCGGTGAAGCACCCAGCTGCGCTCCAGGAGGAGCGTGGCTCACACAGGTGCATGCTCTGTTTCCGGGCCGAGGGTGGTGGGTGGTAGAGAGGTCAGGTATGTCACAAGGAGCAGAGGCTCATCCTTGCTTACTCACACGACCGACCAAAGCCCCGGGTCCTCTTTGCTTCCTTACTGGTGATAGTCCTCTCCACACCCTTTCCGCCAGACGGGTGTATGTATTCCCTCACTCCCTGTACTGTGTATATAGAAAGGAAGCGGCCATAGACCTGATACCCTGTTTTCTTTCTTTTTGTTTATTTGAACAAACAATGGTTCCTATCCCGGGCCTTCTTTGGAATTTTATATTCCCTTTTGAATTAAATGTTGGTCTCTTTGTACCAAGCTGTAACAGTAAAAATAAAAAAAGATAATGTAGTCTAGTTATTTTAATTCATTATGTCAGTCAGTCAGTCAGAATACTTTATTTCGATAAATCAATATCATAAAAAGACAATAGTACTATACAAAGGTTACATGAAATACATTACATTAATTATACACATTAAAAACAGAGTATTAATTGTACACGGTAAAAAGGAAATATCAAACCCTTTAAAAAATTCCTTAAAAGTTCATAAAATGAAGTCATAATAAAAAAGGTAGAAAACATCAATCAATATGGTTACCCTGACTACCATTATCCATAGTGCAAAGATTATACTGAATTTCATCCCAATTCATTTCAATTCATTTAAGGGCTATCATTCATATTCTTGTTCCTAATCCTGACAGCACCCACTAGGAAACTGGCAACATGGAAAATGATCCTAGGGGTCTGTAATAATTGCAAATACAAAAGAGCCGGCTTAACCTGCAAGAACCCAGCCTCCTTTAAAATGGGGACCAAAACGTTCAACCTTAACTCCGTATAGTGACCACAGAACATCAAAAAATGCATTGTGTTCTGGGTGGAAAAGTTATCACAAGAACATGGCCTTGCATTTTCAGGGGTACTCCTATTAGGGAAATAACCAAGGTTCAAATGAATCATATTAAAACGGAATTGGGTTAAAAGAAACCTATGATATGGGCGATTCACTATGTTAAGATAGATTTCAGGTCCTTGTTGGTTGGATATAATGAGGTTAGTCCTCACAGTGGTTTTTTTTTAATTCCAGTTGTTCTCTCTCCAGGCTTAGCATTAGTCCAATTGCACCCTTAATTAGTGCAATGACCTTTGATGTTATTAGCTCTAGTGAGGAAAATAGCTCTGGTCTCCCCAGTTTAACAAAACAGTTTTTAATATATGTCAACCACTGAATCTTATTATTATTATCTAGTTGGAGACAATCTTTCAGTATAATATGATTCAGGGGAATTTCCTGATTTTGCCGGGTCTTCATCCAAGATATTAAAGGAGCCATTTTTATCATATCCGAGATGAAGCCTACCCCAAGTTCAGTATGAATAGTATATGAGGGAGTAGATTGTGGCACTGAGAGAACAGATCTCAAAAAATTATTTTCAGTGATCTGTAGACAATCCGGGCAACTATAACCCCAAATTGAACTACCATATGTGGCCACTGCGAGGCATTTCGCTTTATAAATTTTCATTAGTGCCACTATAGGCCTGGCCCCCAATCTTTTTAAGAAATCCTGTAGAGCAGAGGTAGATCTTGCGAGGGAAATGTTTCTGTTTTTTAACTGCGGTCCCCAGTTCCCTCTCTCATCAAAAGTAATCCCGAGATAGGGAAATGTAGGTACTCTACAAAGTTCTTCTTTGCCGCAAAAAAATGTTTTAGAGTACTTCTTCCTAGAGCACCTTCCCATAATCATAATCTGGGACTTCTTTGCATTTATTTTAAGGTCCAGGGAACCCATAAAGTTCCTGAAAACATCAAGAACCGTTGTAGTCCAACCCCGGTCTGCGAAAGAAGGACAGCGTCATCCGCGTAGAGGAGAACTGGAATACCAAGTTCTCCTATACGCGGGATGTCAAGAGTGGCCTCCTTTAATGCGGGTTCCAAAGCGTTTATGTATATCGTAAAAAGAAGGGGAGCCAGGATACACCCTTGCCTGACCCCCCTATCAAAATTTAAATGGCTAGAACAGCGGCCCTCCGAAGTGACCCTGACGGAAGCTAGTAAGCCAGAATGTAAGTCCGCCAGGAGGTTAACCAGGGCCCTATTAAGTCCCATATTGAGTAAAATTTTCCACAGCTTTGACCGGTTTACAAGGTCAAAAGCTGATGAGAGGTCCATGAACCCATGCACATGGACCCCTGCTTGGCCTTGGTATATTTATCCAGTAGCAATTGCAGATTAAGACATTGATCTAGTGTACTCCTTTTTGGTCTAAACCCATATTGCACATTGGACAGGACCCCTCTTTCATTCACCCATTCATTTAATTTAAGCAAGATGACCCGTCCCAAAATTTTAACCGAGGAGTCAATTAAGGAAATGGGTCTATAACAAGAGGGGTCCTGCCTATCTCCCTTCTTGACAGGAATGATGATCGATTTTTTCCACGAGGCCGGTATGTTATCATGGTTTAAAACATTAAAAAAACATTACACAAGATCTTCGACCAGAATTTTGGCGCACATTTGAAGGCATCTGCAGGGACCCCGTCAGGGCCAGGAGCCTTGTTTTTTAGGGTCAGTTCAATCGCTCTTTCCACTTCTGAGACCTCAAAGGTTACCTTAGAACCCTGGGTGCTAAGAGGGATGTCACCCATTTGTGTTTCATTGCTTGGGTCAGAGTATATTTTGCCAAAGTGTTTAATCCAGCCCTCATCCGGGATGTTAGCCTCAAGTGGGGAGTTCTCCTCATCCGAGAATAACGGTTGGTTTACAATTTTCCAAAACAGCCCACTATTTTTCAGGGTATCCGGGGCAAGTAATTGAGCCCAAGCGTTGTCTTTCAGCTTTTTTTCCTGTCTAGGATGGCTTTTTTGTACGCGGATCTTAAACTAGCTATTTGAGCACGATCTTTTGAGGTGGCCTTCAAGGCCCTAAGTAGGTCACCATGTGCCCTAGAGCATATTTTGTTAAACCATCTCTTGCCATAATGCGTCTTCTGTCTTGGACCAGCAAGTAAACCTTGATTAATTTCTCTACAGATGTTATCAAAAGCAATAACCACATCTATGTTTTGTGCCTGATTCGCTAGGCATACGGCCACCTCGTCCTCAACTTTCTCCAATACCTCTAACAATAAAGTTTCAGGAAATATATTTGACCATTTTAGCCTACGTCCTTGATCTTTAACGATCACATTTAGGCCACCCTTATGAGTCACTGTTTTCATGGATAATAAGTCAGTAGACATTATTTCCATGAACACCAGATTGTGGTAACTGAAGACCGAGACCTCAGTTTTATATATTAAAACTTTACACAACAAAAAAGAGGACATAAAAATATAACCAATGATAGTACCATTTTCTATTCCTTTAAAAGTAGGGGACCTACATCCACCTTCCCCGCAACCCGACTCGTAAAGATTCCATCTAGCCAGAAAGTTTTCTAGGGCCCCCCCCCGTTCAGAATGTTCTAGGTGCGTGGGTAAAGAGTATGGGGGGCCTTCTTCTTCTAGACTGGCACACGGAAGGTTGCAGGGGTGAATATTGAAATCCCCTAACATTATTATTTCAAAAGTATTCACATTTATGCTATAGACTGTTAAAAATTTCTCCAAAACATCCAAGTTATAACTGGTGCACTCATTAGCGCTTGAATTATAAAAGTTAATAAATAAAATCTTAGTCTTATCAGGGATGGATAGTTCCACAATTAAACGATTCTCGCATCCTGAATTACACTGAGTTAGTGTGCCCTTTATGTCAAGTTTGAATAAACTTAGTAGGCCTCCCTTGGCTCTGCCTGCAACACTACTGGTTGCTGGGATGCAGAAATGTCTATATCCATCCAAAGAAAAACTGTTTACCTGGTCCCATGTCTCTTGGAGAGCTATGATGTCAAAAGTCTTTAATGAATTAATCCAAAAATCATTCCCTGCTTTAGCCTTAATGCCGGCAATGTTCCAAGTCACAATTCTAAAAATAGGCGGTGAGGGCTGTACTGTAGTCCTAGGTTCATTTGGCTGTCAATCATTTTCCTCCAATGATGAAAGGGGAGTGTAACGATTGGCCAGTGGAAGGGCTTGATCAAATTGGTTATACGGCCTAGCCAACCGGTAACAATATGGGTCAAGTTTATTTGGTGGTTGATATGCATTTTGCGGGGAACAAACGAAACTCTGCCTAGGTAGGGAAACGGGAAATTTAGACTGATCAGAATGTGAAGGAGGAGTGTTAATGAGATGATTGTAAAAGAAACCAAGGGGCTGTGCACATACAATGTTTTCCGCAATGGGTAAGGAAGCAGCTCTAAGTAGAACTGTGGCAACGTGCTGCGGATGCTTAAAATTAACAATAATGCAGTCCCCCCTAGTGTTCTTCCTAGAATTTCCTATCCAGCTGACTCTTCGGGTAGAAATTATATCATTAGAAAAGGCGAGTGGAAAACCACAATTCCTGCTCAGCCACGATAGTGATTTATTTTTCAAAGCCTCGTGTTTCTAACCTAGAGTCAGTAAGGCAAGAGTCCACCTCAGGGACATTAGTTAATACAACTGTATATGGGACACACTCAGGGGGGAGATTAACTGAAGCTCTTCTCCTAGCCACATTGTTCCCCCCAACTATGGTAGTTTGGTTACTAGAAATCATTGAAATCATTGGGGGAGGTTGGATTTCTGGTGCTGGGGTGGATGAGTGGATGGTACCGATGAAGATTGAGTGGCTAGTACAGTTTGTACAGTATGTGTAGCCCTATTCCTCCCATTTCTAGAAACACCTGCATCCTTGTTAACATTATTGCCCACCTTGGAGCTCTTATGTGTATTAGTCAGGTTAAGATGAGAATTCAAAAGGCCGCCCAATCTAGATATCTCTTGTGTTACCTGGTCTAGTTTTGCCACAAGAGGTTTAATCATAAGTTCAAATTTTGATTCAATAATACTTGCCAAAAGGTCAATATGGGCAGGGAGCAGGTTAGCCATCTCGGCCTTATCTACGGTCTCAGAAACACTCCCTGTACTGATCGATTGAGTCCCCGCCTTCTTAGATTTCCTAGCCCCCCGCTTAACTGGTGCCTTCCTAAAGGCCCTTACTACTCTTCGTACAGGTGAGGATGCTTGTGAAGGTGTTAGAGAATGTGTCGGGGAAGAATGTGGTGTAATATCCGGGGATTTATCCCGCTCTTCCTGGCTCTGATCTAGGGGTGTATCGTTATCTCTATTTAAAGCCGAGCCTTCATCACAGCTTCGATCCAGGACAGGGGTATCTAATGGGGAATGCAAGCTCTTCGGTGAGACCGGAGGGCTTACCCGGTTTAATGAAAGACGCCTTTCTTTATTGATTTTACTAACTACCTTGACCAAGTAATTGTCCATTGTCTTCGTCACAAGCGGTGTTTTAGCCGATCTAAGTTTAGACATAATAGTATACACAGGTTACAGTTCCAAGCACAGTAATTTTAGAGACACGGATGCAATTGCGGCAAGCAAGGATTACCAAAGGTTGCTACAGCTTCAAATACAACAGACAGGGACCAAGGTTCATACAGTTATAAATCTCACGGTTTTGGGGAGTCCAGGAGCAAAAAGGACCAAAGTCCGTTGCCCAGCCCAGCCTCGGTCTGCCACGGACGGCCACAGACGGCCCCGCCCTTGTCCCGGGCTTCTCCCGGCGCGCGCCCGCGCGCGTCCTGCAGGACGAGGGACCCGCAGTGCCTTTATGTGCCTCCTGGCGCTGGTCAGAGGCGTCACTGCTACAGGTTACGGGGTGGGAGGGACCCGGCGGAGCCAAGCCCGGCCGGGGAGCAGGCGGAGCAAAGCCCGGCCCTTTTCTGTTGGTGCTGGTGCTGCGGTTCAGTTCGGCGAAGCAAAGCCCGGCCCTCCGTGACAGCTACACACTCGGAAAAGCTTCCCCCAGGACTCCGCACCGACGGTGCCTTTATGCGCCTCCTGGCGCTGGTCAGAGGTGTCACTGCTGCAGGTCACGGGGTGGGAGGGACCCGGCGGAGCCAAGCCCGGCCGGGGAGCAGGCGGAGCAAAGCCCGGCCCTTTGCTGTTGGTGCTGGTGCTGCGGTTCAGTTCAGCGGAGCAAAGCCCGGCCCTCCGTGACAGCTACACACTCGAAAAAGCTTCCCCCAGGACTCCGCACCGACGGTGCCTTTATGCGCCTCCTGGCGCTCGTCAAAGGCATCACTGCTGCAGGTCACGGGGTGGGAGGGACCCCGCGGAGCCAAGCCCGGCCGGGGAGCAGGTGGAGCAAAGCTGTTGGTGCTGGTGCTGCGGTTCAGTTCGGCGGAGCAAAGCCCGGCCCTCCGTGACAGCTACACACTCGAAAAAGCTTCCCCCAGGACTCCGCACCGACGGTGCCTTTATGCGCCTCCTGGCGCTGGTCAGAGGCGTCACTGCTGCAGGTCACGGGGTGGGAGGGACCCGGCGGAGCCAAGCCCGGCCGGGGAGCAGGCGGAGCAAAGCCCGGCCCTTTGCTGTTGGTGCTGGTGCTGCGGTTCAGTTCGGCGGAGTAAAGCCCGGCCCTCCGTGACAGCAACACACTCGAAAAAGCTTCCCCATGATGTCATGTTTAACATGTCATGAGTGTTGTACTATATGAAGTCACGAACAGTACATGAAAGGGCACAAGGTATAGAGTTGAAGCTCAGGTACATACTTATTTTTTTCTCCTTTTAAAAAAACCTTTATTTAACTTTTTTTCCATTTAAGACATTGCCCGTCACAGCTGCAAAATCAGTTATTACAAGTGATTCAAAAGGTACACATCATAACAAGCACTGTAGGTGTATCATGTCATAGCAATACATCACTGTTGTATGAGAACAGATTCAGGCAACATTGGGACATTATATGTAACCATCTGACACCTGGAGGACGTCACTAACAAACAACTTGTTGTATATTAAATCATAAATCGTACGGTGAAAATAGCTGAAAATCCCCCAACAAGGAACATGCATGCACAGGAGGATGGTCCACAGACACCTGAATTATGAAACGTTTTGTGTGTCGAAGGCCATTGGGGGGGAATTGAAACATACCTAGAGAAAGTTAGTGTCAACTTGGCCCCCTAGTATCCTGCTCCGGGGGGAAGGAGTCCGACTCCTCTGTGGTGTATGTTAAGTGACTGCTACAGAGTTAAGATTTTTTTTTCATCCTGAGGCTGAAGGCAAAAATGGAAAGCCCGATAGGAACCCATATTGACACCTGCTTATTAGGACTGCACCGGCAGGACCCAGCTCACTTAAAACACTGGGTAGATGGGATCTGGTGAGCCATCTTGGGTTCATCAGAGCCCACCCCACGTAAACTTCTTGTAACGTCACAGAGCTCCTTGAGCCTTTCTCTAGCCAGGTTACTTTTAGTGGGAGTGCTTTAAGCTGCTCTATGATTGTGTTGTATGCATTGAGAAGTACTTTGTAAGATCTTTGTGATTGCAAATAAAGTTTTATGATGGTGATGGCTACTCTCTGAATCCTTCATCACGTTTAAGCTTGATTCTTCATGTAGACCATTGGTTCCCAAAGTGTGCGCTGCGGCACCCCGGTGCGCCGGTAAAAAAATGGTGGGGAGCCACGGCCAACTGCCAATTAGGTCAAGGGAGCCACGGACCAACAAAGTTTGGGAACCACTGAGATAGGGGGTTCCTGGCAACATGCCACAACAGCTGTGATCATTCAACATAATGTAACTTCCATTAGAAAGCTGCCTAAAAATTGGATCTATCACTGTAGCCAGAGAACCTTGCAGGTGGCAGGATAAGTTGTCCGAGGAACCATCGCAGGCCCCGGGAAAGTTAATACCCTGACATAAGAGAGAACCGCTTAGTGCATTTTCGCAATTTGTACCACTAAGAAACACTTCTTTTCCCCTACTCCAACATTTGTGTGTATAAGATAAATCCCAGGATGTCTTGATGTATTCTTTACCCAACGTTTCATATACGCCTGCTGGTATATGTTTAAAACAATACCTAAAATGGAAAATCGTAACAGGCAGAGCGATTGTACTGTGTATTATCCATTCTGTTGCTGGTTTCTCAGAAACAGTTAATGGTAATCTTTCCAGTTTTTCAATGCTCAACACTGTATAGTCTGCTCCCCTCTGTGCCAAAGTGACAAAGTGATTTCTTTATCTGTAAGGTTATATTCAGAAAATAATGACGTGGTGTTGATTAGTTGCCATGGCACATAGCCTGAACGGAGGTTTTGCAACGTCCAGCCCAATAGCATTAAAGAACACAATTGTGACAGACCATATTGTAACATGACCAAGTCCTGTTCTATTACATCAATGGCAGAGGATACTATGCTGTCCAAAGAATATATTCTGGATGACAGAGTTGTTAACTCATTGTCAACTACAGAGAGAGATTTCACTAAATTAATACGATCAATTTTTTGTATTCGTTCTGCAGTCTCTGTTTGCGTTGTTTTTCATGCTTCATTATAAATGGCATAGATACTAGCGTATATAAAACGTTTATGATGCGGTTTTGCAGGTCCTTGTAAGAAGTCCCTTAAATCAACACCATCTTTAAGTAAAGATAAGTGTTGTTTTGCTTCCTGTAGTGTCGATTTTTGTAGCCACTCAAGGCATAGTTTTCCCACACTGTATGATGTTAATATCTCTGCATGTTGTCTCTGGACATATCTTGGATCTGGCCTAGTGAATGTGAACCCTTGTGTCTTATGCAGGAATCTATCTTGACAGTTGTTTGTGTCTGTGGGCCAGATTAACCATTTTTTCCAATCAGGATCTGTTCTGTTGTTAAGTAAAATAGTTTTTACGTCAACCACCCCTTCTGTAGTGTTATTACTATCTGGTGTAGTTGTAGCTATGGGCGGTTTGCTTAAATCGTTTATCTTAGCTAATCCAAGACAAGATGTCTGTTAGACAGTGTCATTCAAAAACATTATTTGTTCTGGGATAATGCAGGCTCTGAATAAGGCTTCTAATCCCTGCACCTGCCAGTCTTTCGTGCCCCAGACAGTTTTTGTCTCAATGTTGTCTTTCCAAAAGTCGAAACCTAATGAAGACAGCTGAGCATAAAAGGCTGCAGAATAAATTTGCTTTGTATTCGTCAACATACTTTTCATTCCTGTTCTATTAACATTTTTTAAGTAAAATGTTTCTGGATTTGAAACATTAAAACCTGAAAAGTGTGGAAATTAGTCATAAAATGTTTTTGAGCTACCCTTCAGTGGCGTTGGACAATGTTCCCATTGGTTATAAGTTAATACATTTCTAGGATTTGCAGTTTTATACAAGAAGTGATTACCATAGTGAATATAACAATACATTTGTTAATAATCTGATGAACCTTCTAAGTATTCATGATTTGTAAATTGTGCAGACATTTCTAAGTCTGACATCACATTATTAACAGTCTCAAAGTCCCAATCATCAGAAAAGGTGCTGGCGTGGAATCTTTAACAGCTCCTTTGGACCAAGAATGTCCTATTCAGTTCTGTCCCAAGCTATACCACCTGGTATAGGAACGGCTGTGATGTTCACTGCTGGCAAGTCTCTTTGTTCACAATGGGATGATTTGTGTGGCTTGAGGAGTAAGTTGATGTTCTTTCTTACTGTGTCCTTTGTACTATATTTTCCATTGATTAGCATTCCCAAGGTAAATACCAGAGTCAACCAAAGTAGAAGAAAAAATACACCTAAGACAATCCATACTTCAACCCATGGTGAAACCAGATATGTTTTTTCCAGTTGGTGAAAGAGTTCCGTTGCTTGTTTTTTAAAACTTTTTTTTAGCTGGCGTCGTTTCAGGTTCACTTGGATCCTCGGAAAAAGTATCAAAATTAATGAAATAGCCAGAGGCAGTTCTGTCAATTGTAGGGATTGCTTCAGGATTCAATGAAATCTCTGGAACCACTTGATCACTTGTCATATTAGTATACTCAGATGATATATCATTGTAGACAGGCGTTTCTTGACGAACTGTTATTTGGGTCTCGAGAGGTACAAGTTCCATGGCTTTGTTACATAGTCCTTTATTCTGTACTGCAGAGTCTTCAAATGTTATCAGTCTCTCAGTTTGAACCTCTTGGATTATAGCCAGATTCGGGCATCTGCTACATCTTTGGAGTCCACTTGGCCTACTACTTATGATCGGCCACATGATGTGGTTTTACCAGGTCAATGGATACAAACCTGTTCTCCTTTCTTCCAGCAAGGGGCGGCAGTAACACTGTTCTTGATCTGTCGATTGCTAGCACAGGTACTGGTTGTCTGTCTGAATGCCAAAATTCCTTCTCTGACTAGATCACCAATCTTTGGAATCCAGGCAGGTCTTGCTGGATTGGGTGGTTTTTCTTCAGTGGTTGTTGGCCTCTGCAATGTGTTCGTTTGACCTTTTCTTTTTTTATTTAAGTCCTGTAAAACAGCCAAACGGTCTTTGATATCAAAAGGTTTTTGTTCTATCACTGAAGTGTGACGATCAAGGTCCTGGACAATCATTCTAGTTCCAAAAAGGATTTCATATGGAGTGATTCGCCCTAGAGAACTTCTTGGCAGATCATCAGCCAATGAGTTCCCTGCAACGTGAGTGCCATCACGTTGATGACTCAGTGTATGGATCACGTGAGCTTTTTGTAGTTCTTTTCGTAACTGAACTACTTGTTAGCAAAGCAATTTATGCTTGATTGTGCCACCTTTGCATCTTTGAAACCGTTTTCAATCCAATTCTGCAAGTATTCATTATAAGATTGAACGCAATAATAGGAATCTAACACTATGAGTGTGTGGAATTCGCGATCCCTATTTTCAAGTGCCATCTTGAATGCCAGTAGTTCAGCTCGCTGAGTTGTACAATCTCCTAGAGATTGCGTTTTTGTGACCATAGGGCGGAATTTACCAGCGCACCTGTGACCTTTAACAATCGCGCACGCAGCACTATAAGCTTGTTTACCCCCAACTGCGGGTTGTGCTGATCCGTCTGTATAAATTATACATCCGTACTGTTCTAGAGGCAGAATCTCAGTAGGCAGAGGACATTCTTGTTCGTATTGTAGAAATTTGTGTGTTTTCAAATAGGGGTCAAAAACGTAGTCAACGTCTGTTGCAGCAAGAGAATTAACCCATTTTATCCATCTTGGATGCAAAGCCTTTGCATTCGGAATGCTCGCTTTTGTTACTGCCTCCAAGGCCGGTACAGGAGTAACGACTAATATGCGATTACCCTGTGCGAGGACTCTCTCTTTTGCTACTGTAGTTTGAACCGCTGTCATAATGTTTTCTGTAGAAGTGAATTTCATTTCAGCTTGTGTGTACAAGTGCGATTTGTAAGCTATTGGTACTTTTTCCCCTTCATTAAAGGTTAAGTATGTGAATCCGCATCTTCCTCGAATGATTCGGATCACTAGGTTGCGTACGTTTACGCATGTCTGTAAATCTGTTGTTGCTAACATGTCTGTACCGAACGTAACATTTATGTGTGTTTATGAGTCCAATTAACTGTTTTGAAATCAGGTTTGATTAATTCGTAGAGAGGTTTAACCCTTTCTGCGTAATTTAGTATGTCAGTCCTCCTGAAATTTAGGAAACCTAGAATTGACTGTAAGTTGTTCAGCATTTTTGGAGGTTGGAGCAGTGCACATTTCTCTAGAAAAGTTGCTGCCAGGCTTTTGACTTCACTTGATAATTCATATCCTAGGAAAAGAACGTTGAGGTGGGCAATTCTTGATTTCCTTAAATTGAATTTATACCCTTCAGAGGCAAAGCCAAGTATTATGGTGTTCACCCTGTTCAAGGGACTATCCAAGTCATCGTATGTTAGATAGATGTCATCGACATATGATAATATGATAATGTCTCATCATCATAGGTTTGTAGTAACTCCGTTACTCTGGCTGAAAATAACCCTGGACTATTCTTGAATCCCTGGGGTAGACAACAGAATTGACGCTGTGTCCCCATAATTGAGAAAGCGATCAAATACCTGCTTTCCGGTGCAATCTTTTGACAGAAGAAACCATTGGAAATATCTAACGTAGTTTTATATTTTTTACGCACAATGTTATTCATTAATGCTGCACTGTGTGCATTTTGTACTGCAAAAGTTTTGCAACAGGAGTTTAAATGTCTGTAATCCAAAACAAGACAATATGTATTGTCTAGTTTGGAGACAGTTTCAAATTTATTTTATTTTGTTTGATTAATTAAAATCTTTAAACAATAGCTAAAATATCAACAAGGTTTAAAATTATAAAACAATCAATCATTCAGAATTATATCCAAAGGCTTGATTATACATCATACACGTTAAGTTATAAAACAATCAGTCATTTAGGATTATGTCCAAAGACTTGATTATATATTATACATGTTAGCTCAATCTATTAGTAAAACAAGTAAAAGCCTCCAACTTTTTTCCTACAGCTCATAGGAATTTCAAAAATGCTGAATTCATTGATAAATCGTCAGAGTTTAAACATGCAATCAGGGCTTGCCTACATGGAGACAGGAAACAAAGGATTGTTCATGGACGAGGTACATGTTTCAATCACCCCTTGGTATTCAAGTTGATATAAGATCTCCCTGACCTGTTTTTTAGCTTCTTGCTTAACTGGGTACTGCCTTCATGCAGTTGGTTGAGTTTTTAACTGGATTTTATGTTGAGGAGAATCCTCATCCCATCCTACATGATTTTTATATAATGCAGGAGCCTGGGCTACTGCCCTTTTCCTGGCATAGGTATATTTTTTATGAATTGGAATATGGTTGGAGAAGGCTGCCATAATGCTTTCTTCGCCATGTGGGCACTCCCTGACAAATTCAGGTGGCCAGTCTTGTTCAGCTAGAAGAATGTCATAACCCTGAGAGAGCTTCTCCTAAAAGAGTGCTCTTATTTTTCTAGTTATATCCCCCTCCATCCTGAGTGTAACTTCATATAACTTGTATGGGACACTAACCCTGATATCAGCAGTTTCAACCTGGATGTACTCATTCAGGTCCACTGTCTCCAGATGATCCTTCAAGATCTTGCGAGCTACGGTTACTTCTGCTGCGCTGTCCAACATTGTCTGAGCCCATTCCCCGTTCTAGAGTTGTGTCCTCAAGATCCTCGGCATGTCTGATTTTTAGACCTGCTAACTTCTTTTTGGTGAATTGAGTTTTCTTATTTTTTTTTTTTGGAACGTGTTGATCGTCTTTGGACTTCACACGTTCTTTTTTGTGTTCTGATCGTCCTCTTCTTTCGGATTTCTGTGATGAAGTCTGAAGAGGAATGTGTATCAGTATCTTGATAGCTATCAGGTTTTTTCAAACGATCATTGTTCCTGAGGTTATACCTCCTTTTAGAGGGCTCCTTTTGAGGAGACCTACCTCTGGATTGAGAACGCTTCTCTTTAGAAGTTGTTTAGTGTTCTCCCACTTCTTTTTAGGAAGAGTGAGAGTGTTTACAATAAAGACCTTTTCAGGACTTTCAGTCAGTTGGGGTTTGACTGGTTTACCACCCAAACTGTCTCTACCTAGTTCTTCATAGGATTTCTCTATTATTCTGGCTAGTTCCTGAGGTTGCTCAGTTACATCAAATTCTCTTAACTTTTGGGGGATCGCCACTGATGTTGCTTCACTTTTAATATTAGCTAATATTATTGTTGAGACCTGTTTGAAATCTTTCAGTAATTTCATACCTAGATGTAAAGCAGGTTCTGCCCCGTATTAATTTTGAATCTGTTTCAGGACGCCTGGTATTACCGCCATAGACAGAACACCATGTGTTTTGGTGTAGATTGCAGTAAAGACGGTACCCCAAGTGTCGCAGTCCTCCAAGTGTGGTGCGATCCCCATTGGTAAACAGATTGTTAAAATCCTGTGTTTCTCATGAGGGGTAGTATCATGAAATACTGCCTCTATTTGAGTAATTTTTTGAGCTATCCAGAATGGAATTTGTTCCCTTTTTGCGGGTAATTTACCAATGACTGAATGTATAGTCTGTGGTGTAATTTTATTTGTGTTCCCCTGGTAAGGGGTGTGTTGTGGAATACTTATAGGAGGTTGGACTGTTAGAGTCCACATGACATATTGAACCAATTGTTTGTGTATTTTTATTAGTTTGTAGCGTTCTAATCTGGGATCCTGATCGATACTGTGACCTTATGCCCCTATTCGGCTATAAATCCATTTATTCCCTATATTGGCATAACCGTTCAAGTGCAATATTCAGAAATTCGTCTCTGGCCTCACACGAACAGAGCCACATTTCAGAATAGCTTTCTCTGCCACTTCCTTTGCAACCAATTAGTGCAATGACATAGCAGAAGTTACTATCTGAAATTCCTAGATTAACACTCCGAGTTCTTCAACAAGATAAAAACTCAGCAAACCTGGAAATCCCCGCTTGCTGTGTTTTGATTAGTAATAGAACTCTAATGAGCACTGATAGACGATCACTTCCTAGTGACATCTTTATTGACGTCTTATGTCCAGCAAACTTACGTCAACCAAGGCACCTTTCAGGTATAAATACTACCAACGTTGCCTTAAGCAATGTTCTGTTGCCCGTCGCCTGAAGCTGCTGTTATGCTGATGATATAGCTGCTATCGCTACTGCTATCGCTGCTAACTAGCGAACGATTGTGTGGTGAACTTAGGAGCTGAACAGCCGTCCCCTGCAAGAGCCCAGCAGATGCAAGCTGCCCGTGGACGCTGCCCCTCCTCCTCCTCCTCGACGCGCTGAGAAGAAGACACTGTTTTTCTCCTGCAGAGAAATCCAGCTCCGGCGTTTCTGGTCTACCCTTGCGGGTGACTGGGATATCGAGCCCTGAGGGAGATACCAGACCTCCATCATTCTATTCCAGAGGTATGGTGCTGACTAAACCCTTATAGAGAATTCTTGAAGCAAACCTTGGCAAAACCAACTTAAACTAAAGCTACTTACTTACTCCCCTCCCAAGTATTAGGCTTAGGTCAGGTACACTGGGGTAGGCGTAGTTAGAAGCACCAGTTGAGTATTTTAGCCTAATGTATATATGAATGTATATATGTTTTATTCATTTTAAACCATTGTATGGCTAAGAAACCATATCAATGCTTTTACAGTATTATCTCGCAATACTTATCTTACTGTACGTACTTTTTATAATAGCAAGTTTTGCAATTGTGGCAATTCATTTCTCTTGTATGAGAAGAAAGACTGTTCAATAAATGTCACCCTTTATTGACAAACGCCCGTCTCTCTATTCTCTACATATTGTGAAAGTAATCTGCACCAACCTGACTGAGTAAAATAACTGTCTATTGTTTCACACGACCCTAGAGATTGACTCTTGATCTGAGGAGCAAAGTTGTCATGTTGCACGTTTGATGGAAAACTGAATCCCTTCTTGGCTGTGCCAGGGAAGCTGATCACTTCCTATTCAGTCAAGAAAGTTTCCAGTGACCTCTGAGCTAGTTGGTAACAAACCCAATTAAGTTTAGCATAGTCAGTAGAGGCCAGGAAGATCCGCACTTCTACGTCGATACTACTGTTTATGTTATTCCAATGCGCAGGGCCTATTGGGAAAATAGGAACTACACTACAAGTTGTTTTATTTGAACTAATAGTTCTGCACCTGTCATTTCTTCAATGGCAGGATGTGGTATATAGCTGACTAATACAGGCCATGTTGCTCCTGGTCTACCTATTGGACCGAGCCTGGTAATGTGATTTTGATGTTGTAAGGCGCCTTTAAACCAGAGTGCAGGCTCTTGGTAAGTTAGTGGAATTTCAATATCCTCGAAAGGAATGTATTCCGCTGGATGTTCCTCTTCTTTGTAGAAGTGAAACACATGTGATACTGGATTTGCTTCAGGGTAGATACTCCATGAATAGAATACCTCTCTCTGATGATATTCATGTGCCTCTATCACAAAAATTACCCTACCACCTCTTGATGATAGGCCATTTGTTATAAGTTTTATAGTGATGGCTTTCCTTAAATTCTCTGGGATGATTATAGCATCCGGATCATTTTCTTGGAAACCTGTAACGTCAACGCATGGTACGGCATTATTACATTATTACCTGTAGCTCCACCGTTCTCGGTGCTGTTGCCGTTATTCGACATTGTTTAATGAAAGCTGCAGAGCAAAGATAGGGTGCATAATATTTTGGAACACAGTACCCTTCAACGTTGAACAAACCAAAACTAATACATAGGATTTTCGTCCTACTCAGTTATGGCGGATATTTTTTCCTTTTACCCACTCCAGACATCTATTGGAATATTTTACAGGAAAAAAGGGGTCTCTGAGAAAAGCACGACTGAGTTACTTTAGTATCTAGAGTTAAATTAGTGCCTTACCAAATGTTGGGCGCCATGTAGTGTAGTTCCTATATTCCCAATAGGCTCTGCGCAATGGAATAATATATCAAATAGATTAGACGTAGGGCTGAGGTCAACTAGATTTCTATTGAATATATTCAACTTAATAGTGAGTGCCAGCTAGCTCAGAGGTCACTGGAAAAGTTCTCGAATTCACAAGAAGGGATTAGTTTCTGACAACCGCATAAACATGACAACTTTGTTTCCCAAGAATAAGAAATATATTTCTAGAGTCGTGGAAACAATAGATCAGTATTTCGCTCAGTCACTCGTGCTTGCTTTGTTTCTACAGAGGTGCTGTAAAATAGAGAGACTGGCATTTTCAATAAAAAGGTTTTATTGAACAGTCTTCTTTCTCATGCAAGTAAAGTGAACTGCTACAATCTTAATGCAGACTGCAAAGTATGATGCGTACAGCGAGAACAATATTATAAAATAATACTGTAAGAGCATTGTATGGTTTCTGAACCACATATATTATAAATACATACATAAATAACGCTGGCTAAAAATGATCAACTGGTGCTTCTAAAATACGCCTACCCCAATGTACCTAACCTAAGTCTAGTACGCAGGAAGAAGTAAGTATTGTGTAGTATAGGTTTAGTTTTCTTGGCCAAGAATCTATCCAAGATTTCTCTAGGTTCTAATCAGCTACATACCTTAGTTTAGAAGAAAGGAGGTCTGGTATCTCAGTCTAGGGACTCGATTTCCCAACACCCCGCAAGGGGAGCTTGGAAACACTGGAGCTGGATTCTCGCTCCATGTTGGCCGCCATGTAGTGTAGTTCCTTTATTACCAATAGGCTCTGTGCATTGGAATATTATATCCTATAGATTAGTTGTAGGACTGAGGTCAACTAGATCTCTATCGAATATATTTCACTTAATAATGAGTGCCATTTAGCTCAGAGGTCACTAGAAACTTTCTCGAATTCACAAGAAGGGATTAGTTTCTGACAACTGCATAAACATGACAACTTTGTTTCCCAAGAATAAGAAATATATCTCTAGAGTCGTAGAAACAATAGATAAGTATTTTGCTCAGTCACTCATGCATGCTTCATTTCTGCAGAGGTGCAGAGAAATAGAGAGAGGGGCGTTTTCAATAAAAAGGTTTTATTGAACAGTCTTCTTTCTCATGAAAGTAAAGTGAACTGCTACAATCGTAATGCAGACTGCAAAGTATAATCTGTACAGCGAGAACAATATTATAAAATAATACTGTAAGAGCATTGTATGGTTTCTAAATCATATATAAATATATACATAAATAACAATGGCTAAAAATGTTCAACTGGTGCTTCTAAAATATACCTACCCCAATGTACCTAACCTAAGTCTAGTACGCGGGAAGAAGTAAGTATTGTGTAGCATAGGTTTAGTTTTCTTTGCCAAGAATCTATCCAAGATGTCTCTAGGTTCAAATCAGCTCCATACCTTAGCTTAGAATGAAGGAGGTCTGGTATCTAGGTCTAGGGACTCGATTTCCCAACAACCCGCAAGGGGACCTTGGAAACACTAGAGCTGGATTCTCGCCGAGAGAAAGGCAGCCTCTTGATCAGTGAGTCAGTTGGAGGGTCGGCTTCCTTCGGCAATTGCTATAGCGAGCTGCGTCGGGCAAGTAGATAGTCGAACTGCTCCGAACCACTGTGTCTTGCTATAGCAAGTGAAGGCATATTTATACCTTGAAGGTGTCTAATTTGACGTAAAGTCGGGCAAAACAACGTCAGGAAAGAACCCCTAGGGAATAGTAGTTCTTTGTAAAGTACATGAGTTCTTGGACAAATCAATATTCAAGCAAGGGAAGGTCCCTGACTGCTTAAGCCGATTTTCCAAGAAATCGTTGTGATGTTTGGTACGGGTGGAAGTAGCCATGCCTGTATTTGGTCTGCATGAGCTATGTCTAAATAAGGGATTTATTTCTATGCCTATATTAGGGCAATGTGAATTGTACCTATATAAGGGCATGAATCAGGAACATTCACTCGGAGCCTAAAATGCCTACAACAGCAGATCTCCAGACGTACCACAACCCAGACTCAGGATAAGCCAAGTGTTGGTGTGCGAGAGGGCGGCATTGTGTGGGGCACAAAATCTAAGGAAGGGAGAGGACCGGCTGTTTCCCCCACCACAAATTGAGAGGGAGGGGCGGTGAAAATGATACAGCTTAGATGTGTTAATAATCTGCATTCCTTATGGACAATGACCCAGGCGTGACGGATTAATGATGGTACCGTCTTTTTTTTCTTCTTCTTATGAATATTTGGTTGTTAATTGTGATACATTTGCATCAAAATGTATTCCCAAAATGGACAATGAGGTACGGAAGACCATGAGAAATGCTGGATGGGCACACAGATAAACGACAACATTGGGGCAGGGTAAGGCAAATATACTGTCACCCCAAAGGACATTTGGATGTGTCTCATATAAAGCACAAGACTGTCACCATGTATGTAATCACAACACTATGTACACTTACATGTTAGGTAGAACTGGTATTGGTTACAATTTCTCATGTATGTACAGTATGTATGACAATGAGTATCGCACCTGTTGAAGTTAATTGATCCCTGCATTATATAGGTACATTGTTACTTATTTTAAAAATGCAAATAAAGATATTTAAAAAAAACTTTTAAAAATCAAGGTAACAAATGTAAGATAGAGTGATTCTGTAGAACTGGTATTGGTTAAAATTTCTCATGTATGTACAGTATGTATGACAATGAGTATCGCACCTGTTGAAGTTAATTGATCCCTGCATTATATAGGTACATTGTTACGTATTTTAAAAATGCAAATAAAGATATTTTAAAAAAACGTTTTAAAAATCAAGGTAACAAATGTAAGATAGAGTGATTCTGTTCAGACTGTGCGTTAGCCTGACAGTGCACAGATGTATGATAGTACTCGTAACCAATGAAAAAAGTGGCCTCGTATTCTATTAGTGATGGAGAAAACTGTGGTGCCTTTAGCTTCGTTTCATGTCACTTCTCTTGGGATTGGCTGGAATAAAATTGGTGAGGTATTTGGCTATGAATTTTGCTTGCGAGCCCTGTTGTGGGTATGGTGTTATTTAGCAGCAAGCAATTCCCTATTTTCTGTTATATGGCACCTGGGGACATTGTCGACATTGCTAAGTTAGCATAAGCTTTGCTGCCATGATGCTGCTTTTGTGCACGTTACTACATGACTTTGTTTCTGCAAGAATCTTTTTGTGCCTTTCACATGAGAAAGGGATGCCTTTCGTGTTCTCAACCTTTCCTGGAGTTTAGTCTGAACACTATGTGCAAGGTCGATCATCAATGCCACTGGTTATTCTGTTCTGGTTACTCCCTAGCACCTAGACATAACATGCTACACACAGCTGCAGTTTTGAAGACTTGTGCTTTGATATTACGTTGCTGCATGTTTTTTTTAACACACTTCGAGAAAGACGTTCCATGGAGAAGAGCTCCGCTGTTCCTATGATGTAAATCTTACATCCAGGCTTTAAGATATGGGGTCTGCTGTCAAAGCCCAGAGATCGTTCTTTTTTTATAAAATATACTTCTTCTAGTCAGGGGTAGGGGTGCTTAGGCCAAAAAGGCACCTATGTCCACAGTATTTATAAAATAACTTCATCCTTTGTATTCTATGGAATTGTAGCCATGCTAAGTGTGCTGAGTTTTTGCAGTTTGCTGCTTGTAGTGGCACATATACTGTATTGTAGAGCACAATAGTTAAAATAGAAATGTTGAACTATTTCAGTGACTCTGCCTATTCTTATTGTGGACAAGTACGAGTGAGTGAGTGAAAGAGTGCGTCTTGCTCTGGCGATTCCTGAGAGAGTCGGGAGTGTTATATTCTGGGTTGTCTAATCATTTGTAGCTCTGTGATCTTTGGAGGAGAATAAATGAGACGCTATAGTTAGTCGGTTTGGGGTTTTGGGCACTGATGTAGTAGGTTGGTACACACCTTTTCACTGAGGTATTGTTTTCCTGCACATAGTACTGTGTATGCACAGAATCCCTGCAACATGGTGCCGCCAGCGTTTAGTGTGGTTCTTATCTGCGAGGCGCTTGAGTAGTGCTTGTGCTTGTCCACAAAGCCCTCACTTCTGTTTCCTATACGGATGTTTTTATAGGTTCTTTCAAGCTTGAAGTTTTAAAAGGTTTTTCTCTTTCTTTGTGACCTAATATTGCGCTGCCGCGCTCTAGGTTGTTAATTTTAGTTTTTCGTGATGGCGGTTGAAGTTCCGCCTCATAGCCACTCCGTGCTCAAGGCTTATCTCGCTCAATATGGCGTGCCTGCTGCAGGCGCAGAATTTATATTTGTAGTGGAAGCGAATCCGGCTTGCCACTTTGAGGTGTTTTATTCTTGAGGTACTTTTCCGGCAGTGGATGGAGCAGATGATTTGTACCATACATACACTACCACGGCTTTTCCTCACAAATATCAGCCTTATAGGGTTCTTGAAGTTCCGCTTACAGTATCACAGGTCCGTTTAGGTCCTTTATCGATTGATGGGGCCTCTTGGCCCATTTTGGCTGGGTACACCCCACACCCACGTTATTTAACTTTTGCTATTGGGGACCTTTGTGTCTTACATACGTTTTTAATATGTGTACATAGGGTTGTTGTACAGTACATCGCCCGCAACGTCCAGGTGGGACCACCTGGCGTAGCTGCGCAACCTGTGGGACCTGGTGGTGTGACCACCTGTCCTGTTATCGTTAATTCAGTAATGGGCAAGCGACCATAAAATAAGGATAAGTTACCTTATTGGCTTGCTGAAAATTTTGAACAACTAGGGACTGTTTTTCCAAATACCTCTCCTGTGGAGAAACACAAGATATTGCAAATAGTTTGCCTAAAAACATACTTTCCGAGTTAGCTGGTTTTTAAACCTGGGGCAAGGTGTTTGCAGTTGTATATTCGAAGTGTTTCGGCACTCCCTCCATGACCGAACTCCCCTCCATGATAAAACGTGTTCAAGATGAACACAGTGCCGAAGCGGCTGTGGAGCTGGGGATTAGATTGGTGGGGGTGTTGGACATGGTTGCTCATATGATCCTTGACAATGTCAAGGGCGATGCAGTAAGCTTTCAAGTGGCAAACGGCTTGGAGTCTGTCCCAGATGCAGACAGGCGGCGAGAATTACCAAAGATTATTGCAAAGGCTTATAAGACCATAGGCCGCAATAGTCCGGGAGTTAAGCCTTTTACTCAAACGCAAACTCAATCTCAAACTCAACAAAAAGCCCACATTGATTAATATGGGTGTCTGTTCTTTCCTATAAAGAACTGGAAGAATAAAAAATAGGGGCAGCAACAGCAGAAGCAAGGTTCGCGTGCTGGTTCACCAACACCTGATTCTTCTGAGCGAACTTATGACTTGCGTGAATGAACGAAAATTAAGTCTCCTGACAGATTTCAAGTCCCTGATCAGCATTCTCATTGTTCGTCACACTACACATCGGGCTCTCAAGTCAGAGGAGGGGAACGTCAAGTTCGTGGCAAGAGTCAAACTGCGCCACAGGGATGAGATCAGCCTCAACTCTTTGAAGTCACAGGAAAACGAGAGGATTTACCTCGTTTTCGACCCCCGTTTTAAAAGAAAAAAGTTGCAGCTCTAACAGAAAGGTATGCCTTAGACGGTGAGAATGCGACTCCTGGATTGGACATGGGCAGCGGAGGTTACCATAGTGCGGGAGGCTCTGCGTCCCTGTCTGGAGGCGACAGAAACTGAAACATTCATTACAGTTGAGACTACTGCCACCCGGGTTGCCCCCTGGATAGGCTCTACGAAGTATTTTTCCAAATTGTAGATGATATACCTCGTCCAATCATGGCGGTTTTCTGGAAGAATCTAACCTCCTCATATGACATTTTGTTAGCGGAGGCAGATTGGCCTCCACCCATTGCGTTAGCCGCTTTTAGAGGGGAGGACATGATACTTCAGAGTTTTTCGCGTTATGTTCCTGAGGAGCATGCACAGGCTTTCGCAGCTGAATGGGCATTGACCCTAGCCCCAGCGGTGTCTCGTATTCAGGTAGTTTGGGATGTTGATTCACCAGCTCATGAAATACCTTTACGATCTATGGCACAGCCACAACCTCAATATCCAATCAGACGTGAAGTCAAAGCTTCCGTTTGTGATATTCTAACGCATTTGGAGTATCAGGGAGTGATTGAATCCTGTACATCACCGATGAATAATCCTCTCTTTACGGAATCAAAACCTGATGGTTCATATCAAATTGTATTGAATTACAGAAATTTGAACAGTCATTGTCGCACTTTTGCGGTGCAGAACACTCACAGCTCCGCACTGGTGAACAATCATATTCGTAAAAAATACAAAACTACACTTGATATTTCTAATGGTTTCTACGGTCAAAATCTCGCTCCTGAGAGCCGTGATTTGACTGCATTCACTGCCGTTGGAAATCAGAAAAAAAATACAAGATTGCCTATTGGGTATAAGAATAGCCCCGGGGCATTTGCGGCAAGTATTGTATCTTTGTTTAATGACATAGACCCAGATGCATTCTCGTACGTAGATGACAATTATCTGACAGATGGTGAACTTATGCTGCACCTTTCTGAGTCGCCGGGATTATTTCGTCCTTTGCCGACTAAGGATATAAGTTCAATTTTGCAAAATCACACATCACCCATTTGGCGGTGCTCTCTTTGGGCTATAAGCTCATTAATGAAGGAAAGGGCTTGGCCCCTCACTTCTTGGAGAAATGTGCACAATTGCCACCCCCTTCTACACTGAAGAAACTTTAGTCTCTGCTGGGATTTTTAAATTTCGGGAGGACATACATTCCCGATTCTGCCCAGCGTTCAAACCGCTTTATGCATTGATACAACCCACTTTTTCTATTGCCAGCTAGCTTCCGGAACATACTTCTGTTCTTCATTCTTTGCAAACTGACTTGCTTGCAACTAACTACTTGTTGACGCGTGATAACACCACAAACCTAGAAATTTGTATAATTTTTAGGACAGTGGGTTTCACTTATTTGATGTATAATAAGTGTGACACAATACCTATTGAATATAAATCACATGTATACACTGCTGCTGAAATGCACTTTTCAACTGTTGAAAAAATCTTGACAGCGGTACCAATGGCGATTCTGAAGGTACGCTCACTGACGCAAGGCAGACACATTCTTATGGTCACACCCTTCCATGCTTTGGAAGCCGTGACTAAGGTGAGTGTACCTAAGTCGAAAGCACTACATCCTCGTTGGATGCAATGGGTCATGTCTTTGACGTCGGCTGATGTCACGTTTATCTTTGATCTTTCCTTACAGACACAGGAGTTTTTACAGTAGGAACATGTTCATTCTCCTCCTTTGTCTCTGCTTCCTCTACATGAGTAGAACTGTGTCATTTATACAGATGGATTGGCTCAACCGGACACGGGTTCCGAACCCGCTTTTTCTGCGGCTTGCGCGATTGTTGCTGGCGCAAGTGTTAATGGTGAGTTTAGGTCTTCTATAGAGCACACTCAGGCACTCGGGATTGTATGGTGCAATTGGTGGAGCTGCGTGCTCTTGTACTTGCTCTCAAGTTTGCTGATCCAAACACAAATACTCTAATTGTGTGCTATTCTTATTACTGGGTCCAGTCTTTTAATGACAACTTGTTTTTTGGACTCGGAATGACTATCGAGATTCCAAAGGAAAGACAATTAAGCATAAAACGCTTTGGGTTTGAGTGGCTGATCTTAAACAACGTCTGCCCCTAACGCATGTTATAGATACTCTTGGCCATCAGCGTCTGGGAACACATGCTTTTGGTAATTCTTTGGCTGATGAAGTGGCCAAAACTGCAGTAGCCATGTGTTCCTTAGCAGCAGTTACAAGATCCATGACTAAAGTAGATAATGAGTTTTTGGCAGCGATAGCTGCAAAGAGGAAGGGAACTGCTTATCCTCAGGGTTTCCCTTTGAAATACTCTTATCATATATCTCCCGAACAAGTTCCTTATGCTTTGATGCCTTCTATTGGGGACCAGATGATTCCCAACTTGGACCACAGACAAGCTCTGAACAAATCCGCACAAGGCATAGCATCTGCACATGCCGGTGTGTCCACGACGTTACTGGTGGCGTGGTTTATATAAACAGACCCGTAAGGATGTACTCTCTTGTGACATTTGTCAGTAAATCAAGCCATCTACGTTAACAAACCCACCCCAAACACAGCTGTGCATTTCTAATCAATCTTTTGGCTTCATCTATCTTGATCACTGCTGTCCTCTTTTTTCTGATACTGCGTATAAATATATATTTGTAGCAGTTGATTCATGTACTAGATTCCTTTGAGTTTGGCCACAACGCAGTGTTGACGCTCAAAATGTCAACAGGGATTTGCTGTCTTTGTTGGTAAGTTTGCATGTGGTACCTTCCATTCTGACCAAGGTCCAGCGTTCACATCTAAGGGGTACAAGGATGCGAGGAAGTCTATGGGGGTGCCGGTCCAGTTTTCATCTCCATTCCTGCCTGAGGGCAATTCAATTGTGGAGCTAATGAACCGTGACTTAAAGCAATCCTTGACAGCTAGAGTCTTAGGTACTAGCAGGAACTGGCTGGCCCACTTGTATGGAGTTCAACGTGCACTTAATAACCTCCCTAAACGATCTCTTGATGGCTGGACCCCATACGAAATGCTCTTTGGCATTAAAATGTTTGTGCCAGACCTTGATGGTCTAGACGTTGTGGCGGCTGCCGCAACCTTTAACGTAGATCATCATTCTACTGTGTTACAGGATCTAAAAAAGACATTTGACAGCTATGCAACTGAACGTTTGCCCTCTTACACTGATGCAGCACTGCTGGTTCCAGTTGCCGGTTGGGTTCCTAAAATCGGAGATCTGGTACAAAAAAAAACGGAGAACAAAAAGAATTTGGCCCCACTTAACGTGCACCGGTTCCTGTACTTAGACTGAAGGGTACTCTTACAGTTATTTCACCACCTTTACCATGTCGCAAAGACAACAGATATATTTCGGTGGACAATGTCAAGCTACACCATGTGGCCGATTCTGAATAGTGTAACACCTGCCGTTTCGTGCAACGCAATTTCATTGGATCCACTGACTTCTTTTTTTTTTTTTTTTTTATTTTTTTTTTTATTGGAGTTCATGGTGCAATAAGGAAATACATAAATACATTACCATATGCAAGGTTTAAGAACATCTGATACATATATGAACAATTAAAGAACACAGTATTGTAATGTAATGTGGAGGTAAAAAATTGAATAAAAATCAATCAATAAATATAGCAATACAGTACATTTCAGATTCTTATTCTATCATCCATCCACTTCTTAACCGGGGCCCATAATCGTCTTCCCATTTCTCTTTTTTTAGCGCCTTTAAATTCATAAAGGCTAGACTCAATATTGTAGATAGCCAAGAATCTAGAGATCCACATCTGAAAAGACGGGGCTGTTACATCCTTCCAACCGGCCGAAATAATAATTCTAAGTACGGCAACTGACATAAAAACCAAAGCGGCCTCGTCATCTGTTAAAACCAGTTTAGAATCTGAGCCAAATAGCATTAGTGTTGCGGATAGATCGATCTTATGACCTAGCAGCCCCTCCCAGTATTTTGTTATTCCATCCAGGACAGGGGTCAATCGTTCACATGTAAAGAACATATGTATTAGGTCTGCTTGTCCCTTATCGCATCTTGGGCAACAATCATCATTCTTGACACCCCAGGCAAATAATTTAGCCGGTGTATGGTATAGATTAAAGACTGTTTTGAAGTGTTGTGCTCGTAGATTGGACGCCCGAAAAATCTTTTTGTTCAAGATTAATGCTAGGTCCAAATCTACATCCGGGTTTCCCAATTTAATTGCCCAATCACTTTCCACTTTTCCTACATCGTCCTGTAATCTGGACACAAACAGATTGTACATATCTTTAATCTTCCTACATCTTCTTCTCATACCTTCAACCACAGGAAAATCTACAAGGGGTTTAAGCTTTGGTCTACAAGCATGTAAAATGCCGGAGATTTGGCCATATATAAGCCAATGATTTGAGGGGAGGCCATATCTCCTTTGCATGTCCTCAAACCCGCTTATCCTATCTCCTACCATTAGATCTCCAATAGTCTTAACCCCTAAATCCTTCCAGACTTGCAGTATCCCGTCATTGTTTAAATGAGAAAAGAGGCTAGAGTTAAACAAGAGAAGAGACGGATTGACTTTAGGAATATGAAACATTTTTAAAATTGATTTCCAAACATACCATGCACCAAGCAGGACCTTAAATCGTGCCTTTCTATAAAACCTATATTCCAGTTCGGTTAACAGTAATCCCAAAGCTTTCTCCCCCATTAGTAATCGAAAGATGGAAGGGGGACCCTGGTTGTCTACAATAATTACATCAGTGTCAGATTGAAACAGAATTGGCATCTGGGTTAGGAGACAGGTCCAATGATATAGTCTCAAGTTCGGAAGTGCCATCCCACCCCTTTCCCACGGAAGAGACATAAGGGTCGTTGAGCGTCGAATCTTGCCATACTGCCATATGAACTTGATAAAGACAGACTCTAGTTGCTTCAGAATTTTCTCCTCAATATATAGGGGAATTGCTCTAAAAAGATAAAGCACCCTTGGGAACATCGCCATTTTTACAGCATTTACTCTCCCGACCAGCGAAAGATGAAGGGCATCCATCCTTTTTAGTTCTACCTCTATGGATTTAATAAGGGGAGGGTAGTTCTCTTCCACTATCTTACCCACTGTAGCATTTATCTTAACCCCTAAATATAAAGCAGAATCAACATACCTAGGGTCGGGTCTTGATATGTTTCTAGAGCAAATTATCTGGGTTTTAGATTCATTCAGGAGATATCCTGAGCCTTTACCAAAACGTTTAGCCATCTGTACCAGTTCTGGGAGTGCTTGCTGCGGGTCTGTTGTGATAACCGCCAGGTCATCGGCATAGGCTAAAATCTTGTTTTCATAACCATTGTAGATCACAGGGGATATTCTGGGGTTCTCTAGAATCTTCTGAATAAGCGGATCAATATATAAAGCAAATAATATGGGGGAGCAGGGACAGCCCTGCCGTGTCCCTCTACTTATCTTAAACTTGTCTGTTTTCTCTCCCATTACCGTAATTGTCGCTTCTGGGTCAGTATACATAGCTTTAATAGCCCTAGCAATATTTGGACCAAACCCCCTCCCAGCCATAATCTTCCAGAGGAAGCTCCACTCCACCCGGTCAAAAGCTTTTTCTGCGTCGAGCAGAATCATGGCCATCCCATCCCCCATGACTTCCTGGGCATCAAACAGGGTTATTGCTCTAGATATGTGATCTGTCGTGCCACGCCCAGGGACAAAACCATGTTGCCATGGAGAGACAAGATCGCCTATGATCCTGCCCAGCCTCTTCGCCCAAATCCTTGAATATAGCTTAGTATCAGCGTTTATTAAGGATATAGGTCGATATGACCCCGGTTTCTCTATTGGTTTGCCTTTCTTATGAAAGACTATAATGTTAGTTTCCTTCCATGAATCGGGGACCACCCCAGAGTACAATATTCCATTAAAAAGATCTACTAGAAGAGGAGCGATCTCTTTTTCAATAGCTTTATAAACCTCAGAGGGAAGCCCATCAGGGCCCGATGCTTTCCCTGGCACTAATTCTCGCAAGGTAGATAAGACTTCTTCTAACGTAATATCTTTATCAAGAGCTTTACTTGTTGTATAATCCAAACACGGTCCTCTGTCAATACACCTGTCCTCTTGATCACTATTGAAAGGGTCCTTCTCGTATAATTTCTGATAGTATTTTTTAAATATCAATAGGATATCCTTTAACTCTGTATATATTATCCCTTCCTCTTCTATACATGGAATCGCATTCTTGGTTTTTTCCTGTCTTATCCGTAGTGCAAGTGCTCTTCCGGCTTGCTCACCCGTTTCATACCTTTTTGCTTTTGAAGCTTGGTACTCCCCTATTGCTTGCCGTGTAACCTCCTTCTGCAATGCTGCTTTAACTGCCAACAAAAAACCCTGGCTAGCCTCGGTGTTGCTGCCAGTAGCGATATCCTTTATATGTTGTTCTTCCACCTCGGCTAGTTTGACCATTAGTCTCTCTACTCCACTTCTATCTTCCTTTCTAAGCCTGGCAGCACAACTGATTGATTCTCCTCTTAAAGCAGCTTTGAAAGCCTCCCAAACCCCATTTCGGGATGTGCTATATCGGTTTGCCGCAAAAAATTCGCCAGCCCATTTATTCAAATGATCCACAAATCTACTGTCTGCTAACAGCCTTCTTTCAAAGGTCCAGTTTGTTTTAGGCCGTTCTAGCCCTCCTGTGTCGTAATTCACCAGCAGAGGGTTATGATCTGAAATAACCTTTGGGAGTCTGCTTATCTTAACTTTTTCAATTTCAGGGGCAGAAACAAAAAAGTAGTCCAATCTAGAGTATCTCTGGGCTGGATTAGAAAAGTAAGTATAGCCTAGATTTAATGGTTCTTTTGTTCTCCATATATCCTGAAGCCCATGAGAAGCTAATAAAGATTGAACCGCTTTAAAGACTCTAGGTTTCCTTCCCTGATACGATTTACCTATCCCCCATTCAGCTGAAATATTTAAGTCTCCTGTAAACACTGTAGGAGAGGGCCAGTTTGCAAGTTCTATTTCTAGAAAATCATAGATTTCAGGATCGTCCTCATTAGAACCATACACTGTACAAATAGTTAGCCCCAGCTCCATCTCAACAATCACCCATCTGCCATTACTATCTACTTTCACCTTTTTCCCTTTCCCTAAGCTTTTCCTTCCTAGAATGGCAACCCCTCTGATTGTTGATGTTTGAGTTGTACAGGCTAACAATTCAAACCCATTTATACAAAGCAAATTTCTCTTAGACCAAGGGAGGTGGGTCTCTTGTAAACAGAGAAGATCTATTCTATTATGCTTAACTAGATATGCTAGTTTCTGCCTTTTCCTCCAATCGTTCAATCCCCCCACATTCATTGTACATATATTAATGCGTGTCATCACTGAGAGTGTTACAACCTGTATCAAAACTCTTTTGCAAGATCATTTTCCTTGCATACCTCTGTTGACCTTTACCTATTCTACACCATTCCTTCCTTTTTCCCCCTTTTTTTTTTTTTTTAGTTTTTGTTTTTTGCTTTCTACTTACCCTCCCTTTCCCCTCTCTTCCTTCTTCCCTCCCCCCTCCCTTCTCACACCTCCTCCCCCCAACCAGTCCCTGAGGCATCCTGAGACCAAGGGGTCCCAGGTATGGACAATCGAGTGATCCGAGTATCACCGCCTGCTTGATCGCCTGAGATCCTTATTTCAAAACCTTATAGCGCTTCAGATGGTTATGTTTCAATTTTTTACCCCTCTCTTCCCCCCCCTTCTATTTTCTTAGTTCGGAAAGTTCATGTAAATAAGCTTCAGCAAGAATCTCGCTTGTAAAGTTCCTTGTCTTTCCTTTGTAGATAACTCTTAAACGCGCTGGATTCAGCAAAAAAACAGTTGCTCCGATTTTCTCAAATGGGGCAAAAAGTTGTCTCATCCTCCATCGGCGTTCAACCGTTGCGTGAGCAAAGTCAGGACGTACAAAAAAGTTATTTCCTTGAAATTCCCTCCTGCTCGTTGGTCTAGCCAGGTCGTAGATTGTTTCTCTTAAAAGAAAGTTTCCGAAGCAAACTAGAATGGCTCTTGGGTACTGATTTTCTTTAATAGGGTTTTTAGGGAGTGTCAAAGGGAAGCGATGGGCCCGTTGTACTTCTTGTTCTAATTCCCACTTTGATAGTTCTGGCATGGAAGACCTCAACAGATTTACAATATAGCTCTTGACATCCTTTCCCTCTGCCCCTTCTGCAATTCCCAGGAAGCGGAGGTTGTTTCTTCTTCCCCTATTTTCAAGGTCCTCCACCTTTGTCATTAAGTCTTCAATAGTAGCTGATTGAGATTTTTCTTTAGCCTGGAGTTTGCTAACATCTGCTTCCAGATTTTCAGTACGGCTCTCCACCGAGGCCATCCTATCGACTATTTCCATACAGGTGTTATCTACCTTCTGGATAGCACCTCGGAGTTGTTGAATCGCATCGTGATTCCTTTGACTATCTGTTTTGACGTCCAGATGAAAATCCTTTATGGTCTTCAGGACATCACTCAATGATGGTTCTAGTTTGTCGGTATCCTGATATTGTTGCTTTCCCTTGCTGTTGCTCAATTCAGCTGCCCCAGTTTCGGGACTCTTAAATTCTGTATCTCCTGTCCGTGTAGACGTCGGACTTTTTCGAAGGGGTTTATGTTTTCTCTTTGTTTGATCCTGATTGCTTCCTTGGTCTGTTGTTTCATCATCTAGTGTTTTGTATGGTTTCCTAAATTTGGTTTTCTTCTTCTCCAATTTTTTTTTTAAGGCTGAGTCTTGACCTGGTTCATTGTAATTGATCTTTAGCTCTGTTATTTCCAGATTGGCGTCTGGGGAGTTTTCCTCTTCACTAGCCGCACTTGTGGCTTCAATATCACTTTCGATTTCGCTAGTGATCGAGACTCCAGTCTCATAAATTTCGGAATCAGTCTCTTCTGGCACATCTACTCCCCTAGCATCCGTTTCTTTGTCCCCAGCTAATATTCGATCATTAGCGTCCACATTAGCATCCACGTAGTCCCGTTCTTGATCTTGAACTTGATCTGTAGTTATTTCCGCCTTTTCTTCATTAGTGCTAGTTGGATTTATTTCATTTATTCCATCACAGGAGGTCTTATTGTTCAATACATCCACTAGCTTCCCGTTATAATTGAGAGTGCTGCAGCTGTCATCCCCCTTGCCTCCTTCCTTACAGGTTTCACTCTCTTTTGGGAGTGGCGTAAATATGTTGGATATCCTTGGTTGGGATTCGTCGCGCTGCCCTGTTAATTTTGCTGCAGCCTTCAGATTTTTGATAGTTTGCACTCTTTTGGCCTTTTTAAGCAAGAGATCTAATTTCTGATCAGCCTGATCGTCGGATTTCTCTCCTTCATTGCGTTCATTGCGTTCAATTGATTGAGGTTTTTCCTTCTGGCGCCCCCTTTCACCATCTCTCTCCTTCCCCTTCCCCTTCTCCTTCACATCACTTCTCAGGGCATTTTTGCTCTGAATTGGAGTATGGGTTTGACTTTTGCCTTTCTCCATGTTTTTGTATTTAACCTTGTCAGAGGACATGCCCTCGATATCTTCTGTACCTTCTTCACCACCTTTGGCTTCTATCACTTCTTGTGTCTGTGCTTTCAGTCCTCTTGTTTCTGGTCTTCTGGTGGAACCATTATTTTTCAATTGGTGGCTGATCAGCTGTTTTTTGGTGTTCTCATGCTCAGCTGCCAACATGTTTTTTGCTGTTTTGGCGGATGATTTCATTGACACCTTTAGCTCACTAGGCACGATTACCTCATCATTAACCTCGTCCTCGCTGAGCACCTTGTTCATAGAGATACTTGAAGTTGTTTCGGACATTGTCTGTGCTGTTAGTATAGATTTTCCAACAATTGGTCCAATTACCGTCGCAGAAGCTCTCACAAAACTCACAGATTTGAAGTTAGATTGTGGCGCCCTTTGTAACCCCTTTTGCAGTAGCCTATGCTTGTTTTGTTTGTTTTGTTTGTTTTGTTTGTAATGCTTTAAGACTGGAACGAAAAGTTTCTCCTTGAACATATACCCCCTCACAGAGCGTTTTAGAGTGTCTATTCGGATGACTAGGAGTGTGCTGTTATACCCAGTCGAGTTTTCTTCTAAAGGAAGACAGAAGTGCATTCTCTGCAGTAGGGATCCACTTTTCCTCACTTTCCTCTCACAAGTCTGATTGCTGTTGACGCTCCCTAGTGTGCTTTCCTCTCACAGTAAAGTCTGAATGTTTGTTGACAGTCCCTAGTGTGCTGAGAGTTGAAGGCGTATCCCTTACCTTTAACTTTAACAAGACCAGCTGTTAGTGCTCTGATGACGTCTAGTTCCTTCAATAGAACACCCTGATCAGAGCAGAGAGAGCTGAGCAGAACAACCGGCAATCAGCAACCCACAGCGGTGATAATGGACATCAAACGCCTCGCCCAAAACGAGTCCATTGAAATTTTCTTTTCCTCTTTTTTTTTTTTTTTTTTTTTTTTTTTAGCCAGTTCTACCATCCAGCATCAGCATCAGCGTCTCCCTGCAGAGCCAGGCATCGAGATAACAAGAGGTGAGTGGATCGGCATCTTGAAAGCCAGTAGCACGATGCACACTCTGCTCTGCTTGCACTCTGCTCTGCCGTTCACAGCACTGTACACACGCACAAGCGGTGTGCTCACTTCTTTGCCCTCTCCTCTCCGCAGTGATTCTGCAGCATATTCAGCGCCGGTTCTCTAAGCAACAGCCTCTGCCGCTCGATCTCCAGCTGACCATCGAGCCTCTATACTGCCAATCCCCTGATGAAAATCTCGCTTTTCCCTTGCCAAGCGCTAAAAAGGTTTGGGGTTTCAGTATAGCTTGTCAAAAACACGCAACCACCCGAGCCGACTGAGCCATCACTCAGGCCCTCAGAAGCAGGTCGATGTGCCTCCTCACTCTGACGCCATCTTGCCACCTCCTCGTCTGACTTCATCATTTTCCACTGGTCCCTCTAGGGCTGAGAAAGTGATGGACACACATATTGATCTTTTTCAGTCCAACCTCTATCTTCTACTATGGATGTTGAGTGCATATATCATCTTGATGAGCCCGTGAGTGAGGTGCCGAAAAGTCCTAGAGAACATCAAGCGGACTCAACACTTCCACCTCTGATTAATCAACCTACGAGTGGCTACTATGGAGAACATGCAAGCTTCTCTTCCGGCTCATCGACATCCAGTTTGGCAGACACACGACTAAATTAAGGGGCAGATTTACAAGACCCTTGCGTCTCTTTTATGCCGCTGTTGCGTCACTTTTGTGATGCAACAGTGACGCAAATCCAGCGCCATGGAGTGGGGTACTTACAACATGACGCATCTGGGAGATGCGTCACATTGTAAAGCCTTGCGCCACATGTAAGCATTCCTGCACAGGGGGGGCGTTCCGGCGCAGGAACGCCTCCTAAAAGTCTACAAGATTTCACTCAGTCACTTTTAAGGCCATTCTGCGTCAAAACCCTGAGCCTGCTCGAAGCAGGCATAAGGATTGACGCAGAATTGTCAGGATAAGGCACCCCTGAGCCTTGCTGGAGCTGTGTCGCGCTTGCAACGCAACTCCAGCAATGCGCCGCCTTACGGCAGCAGATGCGTCATGCATCTGTCCATTTTTGCCCCACGGTGTGCCGCATTGTAAATGCGGCGCATCCATGGTGGCCGAGCCATAACGCACAATGATTGGCGCATCCCTGCTGATATGCAGGGATGCTCCAATTATTGTAAATCTGCCCCTAAGTACATTTTTCTCTTGGTTCAAAAAAACTTACCTGGTCCTTCAATGGACCAACATTTGGTTGCTGCTTATCCTGATTTTCTTCTTCATGTTAATTGGATTTGTGACAGTGTTCTTTTTGCTCATCAGTGGTCATGACTTGCCAGAACGCTCTGCTATAAACTTGGTCGATGGAATTCTGGCCCTTCACACATCGTCCCATATCATGAAGTCTGATCAGTCTCATGTTAACATTTTAACATTCCCGGTTGCAGATGGCATAGTTTGGGACAAAGCAGTCCACGAAATTCACGGCCCGACGGAGGAACTTAGGGTACCATACGTGTTTCTCATCTCTTTAGGAGATGTGGTGACATGGGACTTACATTCTGATGATTGGGATGTGCAAGCAGTACATGCATTGTTTTCAGATTTAAAATATTATGCTGCTTTTGATGCTGAAGATTTGTATTTAAATTCTGACAATTATGGGGATTTATTTTTGTTATCAACATTATGGGCATAATTTTTTACACAAAACAAACACGATGAGATCTGTTTCTAATTATACACAATGGGAACATTGTCCTACTCCCGTAGAGGGGAGTTCTAAAACTCTTAGTGATAAATTCACATACTATACAGATTATGGCATATCTAATCCTGAATCCTATTACTTTAAACTTCAATCATCTACACAATCCAAATTTATGTTGACCCACACAAAATTGATGTAAACCAACTTGTCTAGAAAAAATTGGCAATGTTACACGTACAGGTAGTCTGGTTCTTTTTTTTTAATAAATCTTTTTATTAAACAGACATCGGTTCAAATAAACAATACAGAGGAATCAGCCAGTTTATATATAGCAATGACGTACAGGAGGAGAAGGATTATACCCTTCCATGGGAGAGGAATGTTAAGGGGTAAGAGGGACATCTTGTTCAATACAATGAGGCGTTGTACAAACCTCTCCACGATAGCTATTCCAAGGGCTCCAAATACGGGACCACTTTTTGGGGCATCTCCTGGCTGAATACACCGTCTTCTCCCTAAACATGCACCAATCAAGGTCTTTCTCCCAAGCCGCTAGCGTGGGTGGTTTAGCAGCGCTCATAATTGTGCAATTTTATTTTTGCAACCGTGAGTGTTCAGGTCCGTGGGTTCCCATATGTTTAGGAGGCACCGGCTCGCCTCTAGATGAAGACGGACACACAGCACTGCATTTATTGTATCGTATACCTCGTGTCAGAAGGAACTGATGTATTTACACTCCCATATGATGTGCATGAACCTTCCCATATGGCTGCATCTCCTTTTTTAACTCCCCACTATCGGCCCTCCCCATATGTATCAGACAGGGACCAGTAGTATACACTCTATGGAGGATTTTGAGCTCCACCAGCCTAAGGAGCGCTGGAATAGCGACCACTCTAGGGGAGGACACTACCTCCCGCCAGTTCTCATCATCTATCTCAATCTCATCACGCATCCATTTCTCTTGTAATGCTTGAAAGGGATCCGTCATGTTGTTTAGTAGTTTCTTTTATATTAGGGAAATTGTTTTATCTGGTAAGTGGCCGTCTAAAACCCTGTCCTCCAAAGGTGAGGCTTCGGGAGGAGCTGTCCACTTAGGTAGAAGAGATTAAAGTGAGTGTAGGACCTGTGCATATCGGAAATATTCAGTGTCCGCCAGTTAATTTTCCGTTTAGAACATGGCGAAGGACTTGACCCCTCCCTCTCCCCAAATGTCTTCAATATGTGAAATTCCAATGAGGTCCCACCTGTCGAACCCCTTTGACCTCCATAGGTTGCCCAGTTTCTCAGAATCCCAAAGTGGGGTTGCTAATGTCAATCTGTGTCCCCATCCAAGAGAGTTAGTAGTATCATGCCAAATTTGAACGGTGTGTTTTGTGGGGCCTGTCAGTGTGTATCGTTTAGGTCGCTAATGTAAAGCCCTGTTGTAGTTGCCTCCGGGGAGAAGCCATCTATCCATGGCATATCCAGGATCGTCGCCTCAACCGTATGTGCCATGATTGACAGCCACAAGATGCGCTGCCCAGTAGTATTTTTTAATGTCTGGGAGGTTGATGCCTCCATCATACCAGTTCAAGGTCAACTTATTCAGGGTGATGCAAGGTCTTCCGTCCCATAGCAGGTCTCCCTGAAGGCCCTCCACCTCTTTCAAATAATGTGTCATTACAGGGCCCGGGTGTTTTGCAGGGTGTAGAGGAATCTTGGCAATTACATCATTTTAAACAGGGCAGCTCTGCCCAGTAGGGAAAGGGGAAACAGTTTCCAGCTAGCAATGTCCTTCTTGAGTTTACGCAGAGGGCGGAAGAAGATTTTGAGCGTGGCGGATTGAGGGATCAAGAGAGATAAACATCCCTAAATACTTAAAGCCGACAGTGTTAATCTGTATTAGGCAGTCTCTCGGGGGGATGGGAGGATCCCCCCTGCGGATGAATAATAGGGACTTACCCCAATTGATTATGAATCCAGAAAATCTGCTGAATACTGCCAAAATATCTAATACCACTATGAGGGATTTCGTAGTGGAGGCCAACTAGAGCAATATGTCATTGATGTAGAGTGTGATGTGATCTTCCCAGTCAGGGGACCATCTCAAACCTCACATCATTGGATCCTGATGGATCCAAGCTGCTAGCGGTTCTAGGGCTAGGATGAAAAGAAGAGAACCTGACGGGTTCCACGGCTGAGTTGGAACGTGTCTGACAGTTTATTATTGACTACCACCTGGGCCAAAAGTTCATTGTACAAGAGATGCACCTATTGGATGTACTTTGGGCTAAACCTCATCATTGCCAAAACTGCCCAGAGGTAGGGTCATTCAACTGTGTCGAATGCCATGGTTGCATCCAGGGACACAATCACAACTGGCTCGTGAATGGTAGGTGCTCTGCCCAACACCCTGTGGACTCTACACAGGTTCAAGGCCGTATTTTTGTGGGGCATAAAGCCGGATTGATCTGGGTGTACTAAGCTACTTATTATTTTAATGAGGTGATTGGCTAAGAGCTTGGCCAGGATTTTAGGTTCGGCATTTACGAGGGATATTGGCCTTTATGAGGCGTAGTCAGTCTTGGGTTTTCTTTCATTATGTATGGTGACTATGGTAGCTATTCTCTGATCCCTGGTCAATGCCCCACTCTCCCTGGATTTCGCAAACATAGATTTTAGGTCTGGTGCAAGTTTATCGGGTTGTAGTTTGTATAGCTCAATGGGGATGCTATTGGGACCAAGAGCATTCTGCGGTTTTAATGCGCGAATTGCTTGTGCTATCTCATCCGTAGTCAAGTCACTGTCCATAAAGTCACGGTCCTCTGTGAAGAGACAAGGGAGCCTAGTATCTCGAATAAGTCCTGTGAGTCCTCTTCAGTGTATGAGGTTATTGTTGTGTATACAGTTTATAAATGGCTGGCGAATCTGTCTACTATTTCTTGAGGTTCAGTGAGAGGTCCAGGACTAGTCTCCTCGCCCAGTCTTTTTTGTCCAACCATGCTATGAGTTTCCCTGATTTGTCACCCAGGTCGTAAATCCTATCCTGGCGCTCCCTGCCCCAGAATTTTGGCCGTGTTTGTGACTAGGGCCTTATAATCATGTTGTTTCAGGCTCAGTAGATGGAGCTTCTCCAGTGTCACTCCAGTTTCCAGATCTCCCTATAGCCTATACATTTCAGCCTTTATGTCTAGGACTTCTTTTTGTTTATCTTTGTTCGTCCCCGCAATCAATGACGGGGCCTGACCCAGAATTACAGCCTTGAATGCCTCCCATAAGGACTGGGTTGAGGACAAGGACCCCACATTTTTAGAGAAGTAATCGTCCAAGGCTTTAAGGAGGTTTTTATGGACTTTCAGATCACGAAGATACCATGGATTGATTGGAGCTAGTCTTCCCACCCTAACCTGGTTGAGAACTATGTCTATCCATACTGGTGAGTGGTCGGAGATGCCCCTGGCCAAATGCTTGATTTTGTGGATGTATGTGGCTTGTGCAGGTGGGAACAGACAATAATCTAAACGGGAAAGGCTATGATGGGCGCCTGAGTGGAAGGTGTGTTGTATCTGATCTGAATGATATGTTCTCCACCCATCTACCAGACCCATAGCATCAAGAAAGTCAGGCAACCAGCGGGAGGAGGGTCCCACCTCCCGTGGGGGATATCGGTCTAGTGTGCCAGAGACCACTGCATTAAAATCGCCCCCTAGAACTAGGAGACCATCTGGAATGGTGAGTGTGACCGAGCCCAGGTCCGCGAAGGTGGAGCCCTGTAAGCCTGGAGGTACATATATGGACATGAATGTGATAAGACGGCCCTCCCATGTGTCCAAGACCCCAACAAATCTGCTCCTATCATCCGGCCACGTGGAGCTTTCGGATAGTGGGAGTGTGTTCTTTACCATAATGCCCACACCCCGGGAACCGGAGGTAAATCCTGCGTGTGGGACCATTTTGTACCCCCCTCTGTGCATCGCTGTACAAAGATTCCTAACCAGGTGTGTTTCTTGAAACATGACAATATCCGGGGCCTGCCGTTTAATATATTGGAGAACTACACTACGTTTGATCGTGTCCCCGAGCCTGTTTACATTACAACTCAATATTTAAAAAATGTTGTCCCCCATTGCACTCATTGTTTAATTTGCCAGGTGCAGTATCCTCTGTAGTGAAGTCGAAATAAAATACCGATGCAAAAACCATAACGACAAATGAACACAAATCCCCAACCCATCAACCCCCCACCCTGCTGCCCTGCACTCTGGGCATGGAACTGCCTATGTAAAACTTGCAGAGTGCCTGTCGCCCAATAGTAGAACTAAAAGCAGAAAATGTAAGGACGTGGTGTCCCATTGTCCTGTCCCCTTCCCCAAAAGTAAAAAACCATAATATTCCCCAGGTGAGTCACGCACCATGGTTCTGGGTGTCGACTGTCAGAGGGGAAGGCCCCCCCCCCCGAAGTCCGGCCGCCACATGGCCCGTTACCTGTCTCGGCCTGCCCATGAAATCATTCGGTCCTGGGAAGCCATTGTGTCCATTTCTGCCCCATCAGACATGGGCCTGAGAGGCAGCTTCACCCTCCGCATTGCTATCTCAGGGGGCACATCCCGTCCTGTGTTTGAGCCAGTCAGCCGCTTCCTCCGGTTTTTCGAAGAACCAGGTTTTCTCTTCCTCTTCCACTCGAAGACCCGCCGAGAATAGCATGGAGTACTTCAGTCCCTTTTCTCTGAGTTTCTGTTTCACCGTGATGAATGATCTTTTCTGTCTCTGCATTCGTTGTGTTAAGTCTGGGAAGAAGGAGATGTCTGCGTTCCCGTAGCGGAGGGCAGTTCCCATTCTAGCATTCTGGAGGATTACGTCTCTGTCCCGGAAATGTATTACTCTCGCCAGTATTAAGCACGGGGGCTCTCGGCTTGGGACAACCTTCGGGGACCCTGTGTGCCCTTTCAACGACAAAGACCTTACTTAGGCCTTTGGGCTGTAAATGTTGTAGGATAAGGTTTCCACAAAGAGGTCCCTCTGCCTTTTCCGGTACTCCTAAGATTCGTACGTTATTGCGACGCAGGCACCCCTCGTAATCATCCAGTTTGAGCTCAGTAGTTTTGCGGAATGATCGTAGGTCTCGGATTTCCCCTTGAAGCTGGCCGACGTTTCCCATCAGACTAGACATGGTAAGTTCCACCTGTTTGACCTTCTCGTTAAGTTTGGTGTGGTCGGCTCGGATGAGGTTGACCTCAATAGCAATGGTATCTATTTTATGTTCTAGTGAGGTTTTGACACGAGTTATTGCATTCATAACGTCTTTTAATGATAATTCTTGATCTTCCCGCCTCGCTCATTGGTGGGACTGCCCCCGGTTTGTCGGCCTTGGAGCACGTCTTTGAGGAGGGTGTAGCAATCTAATCTGTTGGACTGCACTGTTTTCGGCTCCCTCGCACCTGCAGATTTGCCTTTCTCCATTGTTGTCTGGAAGCCTCGTCAGGAGCTCACAGTTTTGTAGGCTTCTGTCCTTGGCACCAGCCGTATGCCTACACTGCGCGGTGGTAAGAGCCGTCTCCTTCTAAATGTCACCAGGTGGATCGCAGGCAAGGCAGCATAGAAGGGCGACAACACCCCCACACATCTCTGGAACGGTTAGTCTTTTTTGGCGGCAGACAGTAAAGGTGGATGGAGCTGTTAGCACCTGCTGCAGTGTGTAGTCGATCCACCACCACAGTGTCAGTGCGGTGTACTGATGTAGGAGAGGCGCAGTGCTATTGCCCTGGAGGCTCCAAGCCCCATCAGAGGGGATCGTAAATGCCCAGCGCTGTTCGCGGCTCCTGCCGCCTACTGCATCACAGCCGTACCCCAGGGAAGATGGGGGAGGGCCTGTTCCCCGCCTCTGGCCGAGTGCCAGTGGAGTTTGTGGGCCCTTTCTGTGTATTAAGGGAAACGGGGGAGGGTCCCGCTACTCTGGCCACTACTCTGGGAGCCCTCCTCCACTTCACCTCACCTCCGGTGTACACCGCGAATCGAAGCTGGGCCGCAGCCAGTCTTGCCTCTCGCGCCCGGGTCTTGTTCCTGCCACTATGCGATGCTCTAGTCAGGCCTCGGGTGTCGTTCATTGCATCTGGTTGGGCCGGCGTCGCTTCAGGGGACCCTGCTGGTGTCTGTGTCATATGTGATAGGCCACGAGTGCACGCAGAGTTCAGAGCGGTACGGACTACACCGGACAAAATTGCCGGTCTTCCCAGCGGCCGCCACCAAAATTGAGCCCCCGGCTCCAGTGTTTGAACAGGCCCGTCAACTGTAAAATCTTGAACTAGGGGCACTGGCAGTCTTCGGCAGCGGGAGTCGGTGGAGGACGTGCCGCTCGCTTTCCGGTAAGTTCCCCTACCGCAGGGAACCGGATTTTGTCATTGATTGACGTGGGGAGGACAGGTTTCACTGAGCTAGAGGATAAGGCGGCCATTTCATTCCGGGTCTTGGCCACGCCCCGCTGGTTCTTTTTTTAAAAGCATTCCTTTTCTTGCCCGTCTGGGTGAGTTGGTAATAAATGTCATCAGATGGGAATTGAGCATTCTGTTATGCTTAGTTGTGCCTCAGTTTATGCATGTTGTCGCTATTTCTTTCTTAGTCTAGCCTTCTCACTTACAGCTTTTTTGACTCCTCTTGCATGAGGAGTGCTCAAAGACACAGAAAACAAGCAGCGAATTGGGATGGAGTTGGGCCATGAAACAGGCGGCCTCTGAAAACAGCATCTGACATTTGATCTCTGTCTTTGAATGCTCAGCAATGTGACAAGATAACAACATGATTTACAGCCCTGTTTAAAACGGCAAGTATTTGTTTTTAATACCAAACTCAAATTGTGATTTGGAACAAAAAAATGCACACAAACACGGAGTCTTAGTAAAACCAAAATGTTTCTCTAAAATTCACTTTGGGTGCAGTCCCCGAAGATAACTCAGTTGCATGCTCTACAAGGAGTAATACAACGTATATTGTAATAGAAGGAGCCAGAGCCACAGGGAAAAAGGAAACAGCCACCGAGTGTAAATAAAGAGAGCTTGTATTTTTTTAAGATCGATTTTTTTTAAGCTTGGGGAAAAAAGAAACAGCAACAGAGTGGAAATAAACACACGGGCGCATGAGCCAGAGGCTGGGGAGTGGGGGAACGAAACAGCAAAGGAGTGTCAAAACACATGCAATTGTAGAAAAAAAGGGAAAATATCAAAAATATGGACTAAACACGAGTGCCAAGCCGGAGGCTGGGGGGAAAAGGAAACGTCAAAACACAAGCAATTGACTGTAGGGAACATTCCAACAACACGAACTGGGCTCGGCTGAAAACCTAAAAAAAAAAAAGAATATGCATACACAAACAGAAATAGACAAAAGTGAAAAAATACAAGTAATAGACCATTGGTCAGTTGGACAACAAAAAACACTGATCACCCATATACAAGCAAGCTCTTGGAAAGCACATGCAAATAAACAAATCAAAAGCGATGGGTAGGCTGGAAGCCCAAAGACTAGATACAGCACGTCTCAAAAAGACAGTGCCTGCGCTGTCAAGGCGAATCTTAAAAAAGGAGGCAAAAAGATTGATTAGCAAAGCTAAAGATTACTGAGGAGGCATAATTCTGATTGAAATTAAAACCGTCTCATCTGGGCTTTAGCATAGAAATATTGTAAATAATTATTCATACGTGCAGAAAATTCTATATGCTGAAGGGCAAAATTCCCCAAGATTATCTACTATTCATTTTAAAATGTTGTCATATTGAGTTACTTAAAACCTGAATAATCCATTTATATGGGGGAGCAGCCATTGCAACACAACTTTTACTACGCGTTGCTATTACATCGCATGCGTTACAACGCGTAGCGTTTACTACGCATAGCATTACATCGCATGCGCTTTTATAACGCATGCAATGTCATGGCTATCCAAGTCGTTGTGAGGAAACTGAGGCTGTTTTCTCACAATGACGTGCACCGCCCCTCGAAGCAGGAACCGGAAGCAGAGACTGCGACGTGGGAGAGGAACCACAAGGAAAAAGAGATAAGGCGGTTTGCGCTTGGGCTTACTTTTGTAGGGTTTTGGGTAGTGTCAAAGTAGTGTTGTAATGATTGTGTTGTGTGGGGTTGTGTTTTACGTTTTAGGGTATTTTTAGGGTGTTTGTGTAGTGTAGTATTTTAGGGTAGTGTCAGTGTGTTAGGGTTTAGTGTAGTGTTCTAGTGTTTGTGTAGTGTAGTGTTTTAGGGTAGTGTCAGTGTTTTAGGGTTTAGTGTAGTGTTGTAATGTTTGTGTAGTGTTTTAGTGTTTGTGTATTGTAGTGGTTTAGAGTTAAAGGTAGTGTTGTAGTGTAGTGTTTTAGGGTTTAGGGTCGTGTTGTAGTATTTCTGTAGTGTTTTTGGGTTTAGGGTAGTGTTGTAGTGTTTGTGTAGAGTAGTGTTTTAGGGTTTAGGGTAGTATTGTAGTGTAGTGTTTTAGGGTTTAGGGTAGTGTTGTACTGTTTGTGTAGTGTCGTGTTTTAGGGTAGTGTTGTAGTGTAGTGTTTTAGGGTTTAGGGTAGTGTTTGTGTAGTGTAGTGTTTTAGGGTTTAGGGTAGAGTTGTATTGTTTGTGTAGTGTTTTTGGGTTTAGGGTAGTGTGTAGTGTATGTGTAGTGTAGTGTTTTAAAGTTACGGGTAGGGTTGTAGTGTTTGTGTAGTGTTTTTGAGTTTAGGGTAGTGTTGTAGTGTTTGTGTAGTGGTTTAGGATTTAGGGTACTGTTGTAGTGTTTGTATAGAGTAGTGCATTAGGGTTTATGGTAGTGTTGTAGTGTGTGTGTAGTGTTTTACGGTAGTGTTGGGTGGTCGTGCAGGGTAGTGTAGTGTTATTGTAGGGAGAGGACTGGGTGTCGGGGGAGGGTTGTGTAGGGGTAGGATAGTCACTTACCTTGCAAACTTTAACCACGAGTATAGCTTTACCACGCATGCCTTTGCGTTGTAATGACATGAGTGGTAAAGACATAGTTGTGGTAATAGTTTGCGATGTAATGGCATGTCGTTGTCAATGACATCGCTTAGTAATACCCGCGTTGTAATGGCATGCGTGGTATTAGTATGCGATGTAATGACATACATTCCTATGAGTATAAGATGCATGGGATTTCTTTGTGCATATTATCTATATATCTATTGTTCATTTATTCTTAAATTGTCATGGTACTCACTCTAACAGCCCGATTCAAAGCACTAATAAATATATAACATGATTACAAGCTTTTGACATCCAAGAATGTAAAACTGCACCCATGTCCCATGGCACACTTTCTTTAATGCAGCACAGAAAATATAATTGGTATGATACTTCTCTGTTGATGAGCACCAAATATTTAACAGCATAAGATTATGTAGTTTCTGAAATTATTATTTACATTCCTTAATTCGTTTCTAAGCATGCATATATGACTGAATATTTATATAAGCTTGCGTTATTTCTTACTTGCATATGTAGCACACCAAGCATTCTCTGCTTTGGAGTGACGTATATTTGAAGGTGTGGCTTATACAAGAAAGCACACACTTATTATAGGATCCTGCTACAACAATGTGCACCTTGGATATGACTGGAATATAGACTCATGGGGCCTTATTCACAAAGGAAAACTTACACTATCTTTTCATGTGCGGAGTTCTCCACCCCGACTGCTGACTCTCTGCAGTCACAAACTTACTATTAAATTGAAGTCTTGTAAATAATGAAAAAGAGTAAGCCCACACAAACTTGTAAGTTTTCCTTTGTGAACCAGGCCCATGGTCATTCAAATGAAATGTTTGCTCATGACTGTAGTGTTCTGCAAAGACACAGTCTAGTTGTTGCAGCCCTGTATTACACTAATCACCCACCTACCACAGACGTCACTGGGTCAGGTGACGCTGCCAATAAAAGGGGCCGAGCGCACGTGCTCGTGGCCATAGTTGTACCCTATAACTGGTGTCCTGTGTCGTCTCTTTACTTCACCATGTGGGCCTAGGGCCCTACCACCACATTGGCGACGAGGCGGTAACGCAATGCCACGCGTGCCGCAGCTGAACAATCCCCGGAAAGAAGAAGGGAAGTGCCCATGTGCAGGGCACCCCCTGGGGAAGCGGCGCCGGCCGCCAAGAGGCCCGCGGGACCTGTGCTGTGCCCCGGGCCTGAAGATCCATGGTGAGGTGTCCGGGAGTCCACCCCGCACCTCTGTGCCCAGCGTGAGCCTCCCTGCGCGAGGCGAAAGAAGAGCGGTCCGACCGGAGCCCACCCGCGTCGGCCGCGACTGCGCCCCTGCCTGGGGTAAAGAGAGAGAGCCGTGCAGAGCCCACCTGCATCGGCCGCCACCGCTCGGTGAAACCTCCGCGGAGCCCACCCGCGTGGAGGAGGAAGGCCCGTCGGCCGAAGGTGAGCCTGCAGCACTGACCGGTATCGAAAGCGGAGCCCACCCGCAACGGTCAGAACTACGTAATGGCAGCCGCCAGCCGGCACCGCGGAAAAACACACCACGAAGCGGAGCCTACCCGCTATGAACAGTGACCGTGCCCCAGCAGTGGTAAGCGGCGCCAGCATCGCCCGTAGTTAAGCAGGACTCGCGGAGCCCACCCGCGGCCTGCCTGCAGCGCCCCCTCCCCCGCCGCGTGTGTGAAGTGCGGCGGAGGGGTGAAAGACTGTGCCGAAGAGCGCCCACAGCGTGAGGGGAGCTGCCAGGCGCTTAATAGCCGAAGCGGAGCCCACCCGCAATTAACTTAGTATTCAGCGAGAGCCCACCTCGCAACGGGAGAGCTTTCCGCCGCAAACTGAGGGGCAGAGACACAGACCCCCCCCCCCCCAAGAGAAGGCCTGCGAGAGGGTGTGAAGGTCTAAAAGAAAAAAAAGGTATACGGTAAGCACTTACCGGGAGGACAAGAGGTGACCGCCTGCTCCGGAAGCCCATGATCAGCAGCTGGCTCCAGTCCCTGTAAAGGCCCGAGGGAAGAAGGTCCTGCATGAAAGATACCCGGGAAGAAAGTCTACCGGTCCAGAAGGCTGCTGCTGGATCGAAGTCTCTGCAACACTGCCACCTAGCGGCCAGCGGGAGATACCGCGCCCAGCAGCCTAGAGAAACAGTGCAACGGAGGCAATAACAGATAGACACAAGGACAGTGCCCACAATGGACCTTTGACACCCCTCCAGAGAGCACAGCGCGTACAGCCAAATTTGAAGAGCGCGCAAAGCAAAAGGACAGCACACAGGTGTGCTACCAGGACATATCAGCAAATGGTGAAGCAAACACGCATTGGATAAGCCAAATAGTCATGGCAGTAGCACAGAGGGAAATGGCAGCTGCGTGATAACAGAAAGGCAACACTGCGACACCAGGAGACAGCGCACGAACGCGCCAGCAACGCAGGAACACACCACAAGGAACTGCAACAAGCATTGCACAAATCAGTCACCCTAGGACTGCAGCTATGCACAGTGTCAAGAGCCACCAGCATTCTGCCACAGAAGCAATCTCAGGCTGCGGCGACCTACAGCAAGAGAATCAAGGCACCTCCACTGAAGCACAGTAGTGCACCAGGAAAACAGACGCACAAAGTAACTGCGCAATAGCACAAGGAGAATCTGTCCACGCACAAGGACACAGCCACGCCCGAATGACGCCACGTCAATATGCAACCTCCTGAGGACAAAAGTAGACAGCGCAGGAACGTGCCATCAAACGCAGGAACTGTACCACAAAGCGCAAGAACGCGACAGGAGTGCCATAACTCCACACCCGCACGACAGGACCGCGCAGCACTGCGCCGGAACGTGCCAGGAGCGCCAGGAATCAGGAGCGCCAGAGTGACGCTGCACAGCGACACGCCAACGCCACGGGACAGCGCACAAAGGTCCCCAAGAAAGACAGCGACATCTCGCAGCAACCAGAACGCCATCGTCAGCACACATGGCGGCATGCACCAGAGATGCACCAGGAGCGGTGACGCAACCCTCCTCCGCGCAGACAAAGCGCGCCAACGCCAAATCACCGTGACGGTGAACAGCGACCACCAAGCAAATAGCACAGCATGACAACTCATGCCCAAGCTGAAAGCCGACCACCCAGTCTGGTCGCCAAGGAAAGAAAAGCAACAACAGAGAAGATCGCGACAAACGGTCCAGTCAGTGAAGAGAAGAACACCGTGCCGGAGAGCTATGCCCAGACCAGAAAGAAACAGGTGGAGTGCACGCCGCCTGGGTAAGACTGTTTGGGAAGGCCAATGACAGCAAGAGGACCAGACCACGTCGCAAGAAGGAACATGGAAAGGAAGGGCGCGACGCCAGAAAGAAAAGGAAGGAGGAACAGTAGAGCCCAAGGAACCCGACGAGACAGGAGGGTCAGGATGGAATTGACCAAAGAAGGGTATCCTGATTGAAGACAACAAGAAGTGATCAAGTACCAGGAAGATACGACGACAGGTCTAGTCACCAAGTAAGGGGAAGACAGTGTCCTACCACATGGACAAGACCACGGGGACGACATGTAGAGGGCCTGCTACATGGAGAAGCCTGGTTAGCACGAGCAAGCAAGAAAGAAGACTTGGCCGCGTCGAGGAAGAGAATGAAGAGGAAGAATGGAGTAACACAACATCACTCCACAGAAGAAGAGAGAGAACAACAGTCAGCACACAGGAACATCGGTGCTGTCCAAGGAGCATTGCAAGAGTCAGCACACACGAACATCGGTGCTGTCCGAAGAACATCGCAACATCCGTGTGGATCCCAGTAATCCCGACAACTCGCACCTGAGGAGACCAACCACCGAAGAACGGCATGGGTGCCCCGTGAACCTGAAACTTGCCGAAGCAGAGCATACCCGAGCACTAGACAGTCAACCATTGTGGACTACACAAGACTCGACTGATGCCATGTCCGAAGTTCCGCAGTGACCCGCACAGCCCACGCGATCTAGTGGCAGTCCAGGGGACAAGGGCCTCGGCCGCATGTCCTGTGAGAGAGGAATCCGGATGGGAGAGGTGCAGCAGCGGCAGCTCCACGACAGGCAACAGGAAGCATGAAGGCCCCAGGTAAACAGCTGGCAACGAGAAACGGTCTGATGAAGACACTGAATCCATGTCCTAATGGCAAGACCATCCTGGCGGATGACATCAACACCCCCGAGGACATCATGAGAGACTTGGCGGTGAGTCCGTTGGCAGTTCCTCAGCGACGCTTTTGCGCGGCTCATGCGAAGCCCCGCACGGTCCAGCGGGTCCCATCGTGTCCAGCAAGAGGGTCCTCCCAGCGACTCTAGTGAGAGAAGAGTCCAAGCAGGAGAGGCCAATCTTCGAGGCTCCAGTGAGAGAGGAGTCGTGCAAGAAAGGCAAGTCGGACGTTTACTTGGCCGGCAGGAGGTGTGAAAGCATCCAGATCAGCAAATCCAAAGAAAGACCTCTCGTGCCGCAGTCATCTCCATCAACCAACAAGCGTTGTCATCCACTGGACTAGGAACACCTGCGAGACCCCACAAGGGTCAAATCCTATTCTGCTCCAGACAACCCCAAGTGTTGAACAATGTACATAAGCGCAGCAAGACAAGGATGATCTCAAGTACACCGCTGAGGTGAAGCTCATCTGACTGACTTTGTAATCCAGGAACTGTCTTCAACATTCTCCCAGCCGATAGTCTGAAGAAAACCTGTTGGGGATGTAATTTGGTATTATTCTATTTTCTTGCAGGTTGGACATTTTGTTTTCTTTTCCCTGAACTTTGGGAGGGATGTAGTGTTCTGCAAAGACACAGTCTAGTTGTTGCAGCCCTGTATTACACTAATCACCCACCCACCACAGACGTCACTGGGTCAGGTGACGCTGCCAATAAAAGGGGCCGAGCGCACGTGCTCGTGGCCATAGTTATACCCTATAACTGGCGTCCTGTGTCGTCTCTTTACTTCACCATGTGGGCCTAGGGCCCTACCACCACAATGACATCACTCCTTCTGACAACATCACACCATTGCGTATTGCCTTTGCCTCCGTCTTTGGACTTGTGGAGCTGCTCATAGGATCTGGGTTTCACCAATAATTCTATCAGCATTGCTTCCTTGTTTTTTGTTGCACTTCTCACTTCACCAGCGCCTATACACTCGAGCAAGGAGAAATACGAGGAGGAGAATGAAGAAAGGAGGGCAAAGGATCGTATAACGGGACGGAGCATTAAAGCTACAGCGAAGGAGATAAGTGAAAGAATGTCACAAACCTGCAATTTCTGAAAAAAGCAGAATGAAAAGGGAAAGGAAGAAAGATAAAAGCAACTACAATGAGCATACCCTGGGCTAGACTATAGGCACAGAAAATGAGTGAATGTGGAAAGCCAAATAAAATGCAGAAAAAAGGTTAGTCACAAATGCTTATAGAGAAGACAAAACAAAAGGAACACTACCAGACACACGGAATAGATCATACTACAGGAGTAAATTGAAAACAATGAAAGAAGAGAACAGCAACAAATTAAAAAAACTGTGAAAATACAGAAAAGGCCATAAAATGAAAAATAAAGAAAATGGAGGTAAAACAGAAAATGTTTACTATTAATACACTCTGTCTTAAACTTCTGTTTGTATTCTGCTGGTCACTCATTCCCCTTCTTGTGAGACAGCATCGCGGGTTAAAATACCATCTGCAGAAATGCATGTCTATCTTCAGGTTAGGTTTCTAATCTCAATCAAAAGGTCAGTGTGTAGGCGCACCAACTGTTGCAATCAATGCATACTCTGCAGACCAGATTTGAAAACCTGTGACAAAGTATGGTGGGATAAAGAATCTTTTGCAGGTATATGTGTGTAAGTATTGGTCACAGTTTCTGATCATCATGAAATAGAATGGAGGGTTAATGCACCTTCTGTGCTAAGGAATTCACTATGAACTCTATGTCACTGGTCCTATTCTCAATGCTGGAATTGCTCCGCGAACCCATAAATTGGGCTAAGAAGTGGCAGTCGAAAGGGTGGGGAGTCTTGGATAAAATGGAATCATGAAAAGCAGAGTCTCACAGTAAACATACACATTTATATTTTAGAACCTCTGCTGCAAAGAAATTGGCAACAAGGTGATAGTAAATATGCTCTGGCTTAATGAATTAGTCACAAAGAGACTGCTTTTTGAAATATCTTACGGGTTATGGCAAGTGCTGCAGAGGCCTTTGGGTGCCCGGGCAATTTTCAGGGGATAATAGTATAGTAAAATAACTCTGGTGGTTAATGCACTTGCTGGAGAGATCCGTGTTTTGTCTAGTCACAGTTTTGACTCATAAAGTAGTATGAAGGGTTAATGCACCTGCTGCAAAGCACATCGCGTAACATGCAGATCATAGATTAATATTTTATGCAGATAGATAAGTGGGTCAATGCTTTGGACGCAGGAATACATTTGTTTCTTGCATGTCATAAGTTGCAGTCCTTCCAAGATATCACAGTGAGCTATGAACCAGCATCAAGGTGCTGCTTCCAAACTGCAAATCATGGGGTTAGCAGCTTTTTTTAAAAATTCTTAATCTGTATGTATTCTAATGTTTGGTAGTAATTAAGTAATATTAATAGAAAGAATCCAAACCACTGCACTATTTTTAAATCCTGGCTCTGAGTTTCTCGCACCCAAACATATAATGCCTTCCAGTAATGACTATATATGTGTGTTTTTATGTAAAATTTTCTGTACATTTATTTTCACATTTGTTTGATTTATTCACTGTATTGTGTGAGTCTGATGTAAAGCGTTCTGAGACCCTACAATGGGATGAGTACTGCTAGAAAAGTGTTAAACTAAATAGAAAGTGCTTCTTAAATTGTTATTTGTGTACTCATACAGACACATCTCACAATCTGGTATACAAACATTCAGGTATTAAACATGGTAAAAACCTGCCTGCAACCTAAGTTTGTTTTTAGTACTTGTGAAGTGATAACAGGCTGTGTGCCTTTGTTTCCCTCCATTGCATTGGCATCTAGGTATTATGCACTAGGATGAAACTCCAACAAAAGGAGTGCTGATGGGCCATTAAATAACCTTTGTTAAGGGCCCCGCTGCAAGTGAACTGGCAAGTAACAGCTCAAACCAAAGAAGAAAGCGCGTGGCCGATGCCGAGTCCGAGTCCTTCCCCATCCCCGTCTCCGCCCCATCCCCGTCTCCGTCTCCGTCTCCGAAAATTACATCGAGAAACAAACATTCTGCGTATTTCACAGGGTCCAGCTCGGATCCCGGATCCTGCTCAAAAATAACTGTCGGATCCAGAATCCTGCCTAATTCCCCTCATTTCTTACAGAGCCAACTAATTAGAGAAACTACTCACAGTAGTGAATTGAGGGTGGAACGGTTTGTGACAGGAAAGAAAATACAACCATGTTTGATTATCGCTTACGTGTGTAGTTGAACCAAATACTGTATATGTTCAGTTGTGAACTGTAAATCTAAGACCGGTCCATCAAAGAGCCCACTCCGTATATTTTTTTTTTTACTTTTAGACAACGGGTTGGATTGTTCAATGTTGTGCTGCCATCTAGTGGTGAGTTGTGGAAGATACCGAAATTCCATTGCCAGAAGTAGTTCAAGTTCAAGTTCTGGAATTTGTATAGCGCACTACTCAGACAGCAGCTCTTTATTGTGCAATTTCACCCCAAAATCCGGGAGATTAGGAAACCCTTTGTATGCACATTTTATGTAAGCAGCAACCACTTGTTGGCTTCAGTTAATGCAAGCAAAAGCTCTGACTACTGTCATACTCTATGTACTGCACTGTAAACCCTGCAGTACTTACTATCTGTCAAAATATACATTTTTGACATGTAAAAAACTCTCTTTTAAATATTAGTAAGTCACCCCTATGCTAGCATTTCATTTCAAAAAGCAGGATGAATGGTATTTAATACTGGGACATGTAGAAAATTAATGTTACCATGTCCCTACAGACACAAAGCACAAAAACCTATTTTCAGTGTGGCAGATCTAGCTGTCCTATGTAGAAAACCAGAATAATTTCCTAGACTGCACTTTCCTTGTCCAAAAGCAATGGGCATCTTTCCTAGCAATGAAATGGGAGCTGAGAGAGGCTGAGGTGCAATATGTCCTCTAGTTCCTGGAGTGGTTGAGGATCATGGTCGATGAAACCTCCACATTCTATGCTGACCCCAAGGAGGACTGAGATTAGCTTGAGCTGTACAAAGTGGGCTGTGACAAGCCATTGTAAGCCCATTCTGGACCGATGCAGCACCGCAGTTCAAAACAGAAAAAGTACAAGCAGCAACGGCGAGTTCAGAAGCCGACCCCATCTCTGACAGAGCGGGATAATAGAGCAGCACTTCAGGTGGCAGGAGCAGATCATGAGTCTTGGGGTCGTGGAGGTGATGGTGAGATGGCTTCAAGACTTTCATTGACAGACACTGATTCAGATGTGTCATCCACGCCTGGGAAGGTGGTTCCTGGAATCACCTACCCACACTGCAGATAAACTGTAATGTTGAGTAACGGTTGGGGGTTTTCTATGGTTGTTTGTTGGACTGTGCAGGACTCCGTTTGAACTGCTGGATCTGAGGATTGGTGATGTATCTTAGAAATAAGATCATGGGGGATATTACATATTCTTTTTAGTTGTCTTTGTTGATGTGCTAGTTTATGTTTATGCATTGTATCATTGACCTATTACCTACAGGCATGGACAGGCATTGTGGGAGAGCCATGGCTGGACAGGTCGGTGCATTCATGACTATAAATTAACTGACTCCTTCACAGTATGCTCTCTGTGAGGCGCAAAGATTATTTAATTTGGATGGGGATCTCTGAGATGTTTGGTTGGATTATTGCCTTTGACCTCAGCTTTATAGATATAACTGAGCTGGGTTTTTCCCTTTTCTTTTTTTTTTTGGAGGGGTTGTAGCTAGACTTTCAGGGACATTCGCAATAATAACTGCTTAGCTCTCCACAGTGCATTCTGAGATGAGCAAACATTCTTTGGGATGGTTTTAAGTTAGAATATTTGGACATGAGACCATCGTATCTCAGCCCCTGGGAGGGGAATTTGGGATTGTTGTGTAAGATTCTGGGGGCATATCAACAAGGCGGCGATCACTCTGCTGCGTGAATCCTTGCCTTAGCACCCTTTCCCGTAATGCCCACCTTTGCATTGAGGTACCGAAAAAATAATTACAGCCCTGTGGAGCTATACTTACAAAAGCCTAAATACCAATTACCAATAATCAGTACGTTGGCAGTGTAGAAGGTCCAATCGCTTATTATACAAACAAACTCTGCCAGAGGAGCCTCTCGCGACCTAACCCCTCGAGGTCCGCCGAGAAGACTGCTGGCACATTATCAACAGATCACATATATACTGTTAAATTTCGAAACCGTTACCTAAGAAGGAAAAATACAAGTTGGTACAGGTTGGTGCAAAGTAAAGACCATATATGGGACACAAAGCATCCTTAGTTTAGCTCAGCTCGTTATAGCAAGGTCGAGGAGGGTGACTCCCTTCTGCCAGCTCCAGGAGAGTCTGCAAAGTGCCTCCTGGAATGTGCTTATCCAGCCTACCCCCACCTACAATCTTGACAGGCCTAACGTGCAGAAGCAGCAGCTTGTTACATTTGTCAGACTATTTCGCAGGAGAACGGCTCTTGCTAACTGTAATGGTAGGTTTCCACTAATGTTGCAAGCAGACTAGGCCCCAAGATGGCGCCCGGCGGATCAAACTATATTGTCTGTGAGAAGACAAAAAATAAAATGAGGTGTACATTAATCCCTAACATATTACATATGTGAGCTTATTAGTACTCTAACACCTACCCTAGCTTAATAGGTACATCACGCTAATTTCTAACTGCAATTATGTGTTTTACTAGGCCTAAGTCAGATTTTGGTTCCTCAAACCCTCCTTTTAGCGTGATGTAGCTAACTTAAGAGAAATACTAATCCCGGAAAACTTCCTCATCAATGGCCATTAATTCACAAATCTCCTGTTGGAGCATCTGAGGCTTGGAAAGGGTAAGAGAAGGGACGATCATGGATGTCAATTTGGTAGAACAATAGGAGCAACAGGCTGGACCACATTGCATACAAAGGCAGCAAGTGAAGAGGATACCTGCGGCTCCAGCCACTATCATCAATAATTTCCAACCCCAAGTAGATAGAAGCCCCCAAAACCAGCTGGAGAGTGACCATGATCATTCTCAGTGTGCATTTCCGCCGCAATGCGATGCAATTTTTGAATAGCTAAGTGAACTGTGGGGGCGGAGTCTGGAATGTAAACACAGCAGGAGCTGCCGATCACCCGACATGCTCCTCCCTGATAAGCCAAGATAACATCAAGAACCATCCGGTTCTGAAGAGAAACGAGCCTCGTAGCCTGAAGCTCTACTGTAATATTTGTCATAATCTCAGTAGTGATATTTATGACATTCTCCACTATCCTGGACAGTCGTCTTATTTCTCTACTATTGAATATTGGTCCCCAAAAAGGGACCAATCGTTTTGTAAAATCCGTAAATTGTTGCAAGGAAGTATCAGTAAAGAGGGCATGTAAATGTAAATGTAAATGTACAGGAATTTATATAGCGCAAATCACCAACCGGTCTCTAAGCGCTTGCTTAGGGAACCCATCCTGGTATTCCCCTGTGAGATAACCTCGGCAGTGTATCCGCAAGGTGAAAGCCAGGGATCCCGCCGTGAGGGGCCGCTGTGGAGATTAAGCAAGCTATTGCCCAGAGTCGCAGAGTGTGAACCCATGAATCGAGTAGGCACCGGAGCGAGAATTGTCGAGTCCATGGACATTTTAGGACTCAAGACCCCACCGAGCCGGGAATTGAACCCTGGTCCCGGGCTGACCTCTGCTTCCAGGTCTGCCTCCTCCTTGCTTTGGATATCTATACTCAAAATATACGAATATACTCATGAACATGGCTAATATAACTGTTATTATTAACACAAAGGCTATTTTTACACGCATGGTCCAGGCAGAAAACATTGGCTCATAAAATGGCAAATATAGTGGTGCAAAAGGACGTTCTTCTTCAGGTATAATGCGACCAAAAGGGTACATTGCTAACTAAAAGTCCAAAGCTAAGCTCGGGCACAGCAGTCCGTCCTGCCAGAGGGTTCTTCTACCTGTGTCCGTCTAGAGTCTCACAGGCAGACTCCTATCGTTCATCTCAAGAAAACAAAATGTCGTCGTTGAGGAAATCCAATGTACAACCTGGCCGTTTACATGTGACAGTCTTTCTTTCTGAACAGAGCACAAGACCAAAGTTCCAGCTCTCAACTAGTTCAGTCCAGTGTCTCGCTCAGTACCTCAGACTGGAAATCTAGCAAACCCTTGTTGGATTCCACTGGCCCAGACACTGCAGGAACGACGTATGCCCGACCCACTACCCCGACTCTAATGCGACTCATGAAATAAAACACAATAAGAAGACACTCGAGTCTAGGATAGGGGGCCGGAAAGTAAAACAAAGGGAAGGGACGTCAAAATGCTTCACCCCAAGCTGGACTGGACTACGATATTCAACCTCCACCTCCACGCCTCTGTATCTAGAAATACAAGATACACAGAATCAGTATTGTTCCTATTTCTCCTTGTACCCTCCCTTTCCACCCTGTCTCATAACCACACTCCACCATACACAACACACAATCTCCTTACTTGTGAATGATACAGGAACCGCTTTCAGGGAGGTCTCTGCAGCAAGGAGAGTGAAACTCCAAAGTGGTTGGGAGCTTCCAGTTCCAGAAGGGGTTAATGAAAGGGAGACTGCACTCGGGAAACAAAATGTCCTAATCAGGGACTCCAGGGGGAAAAAGCCATGTCCATAGGCATAAAAAAACCCAAACTAATGTCCATAAGCGACTTTCCGTCAATAGACAGGCAAAGTTCCAAACAACAACTTAAACACTCTTCCGGGATCGGCAGCGTCTGCAGCTTTGCCCAGCGCGGCAGAAAACGCCCAAGCGGCAAACAAAGAGGCGGATTGCCTACACAAGATGCGGATACCGAGTGCGCTGCTTCAGTGTAGATACCGAAGGCACCGGTAAGAGTCTCTTCTCAGCGCGCACACATGCTTCTTCTTCTGCTTGTAGCCGAGTAAACCGGAGCCCCGGTTTACCTCGGCTCTTCCAAACAAACGTAACGAGTCAACGAGCTCCAGGGAGCAAGGTGCAAAACAAAGGGAAAGGACGTGAGTCTTAACCACGTAAACAAGGGAGGGAGGGGCAAGGAATCGAAGCAAAACAAAAAAGGGATCCAATAAACCAGGGAACACGCGCCCGTGAACCCCAGTCAAAACTATAGCTCAGGAACAACAACCCAGCACCTGGAACCCAATATTAAAGATACCAAGCACTGATTCAAGGGAGGGGCGGTGCTTATGTTCCCTCAAGGCTGATCATGTGATGGTGGAGCATGGCCATAGAGGACAGACTGGCCCTGGTTCCTAACAGTATCCCCCCCCAAAGGTCCTCCCCACCGGACGGGGTTTAGAGGGATGTTGTCTATGGAACAAACGAACCAGCCGAGGAGCATGCACACTACCAGCTGGTTCCCAAGTCCGATCCTCAGGAGTATATCCCTTCCAATCCACCAGGTAGAAGAGACGACCTCTCTTACGCCTGGAATCCAAAATAGCCTGAACCTCGAACTCCTCTTCCCCATCGATTAACAAAGGAGGGGGTGGTGGCAGAACCTGTGTCGATGGAACATAGGGCTTCAACAGTGATGTATGAAACACCGGATGGACCTTGTAATCATCAGGCAAAACAAGCTTCATGGCCACAGGGTTAATCACTTGCTTTATGGCAAATGGTCCCACAAACCTAGGTTGCAATTTACGAGACCCCTGCAACCTAAGATTGCGCGAAGCTAGCCACACCTGATCCCCTACCTTGTATGATGGAGCGGGGACTCTATGCTTGTCTGCCTGAACCTTCATAGTGACTTTGGAGGCCTGTAACTGTTCTCGCGCTCTGTCCCATATTCCACCTAAGGACCTACATACATCGTCTATGGCTGGCACACGCCCAGTAGGCTGGATGGCTAACGCCCTGGGATGATAACCCAATGAACAGAAAAAAGGAGTCATACCTAATGCGGAATGCAGGCTGGTATTATATGCAAACTCCGCAATAGGAAGAGCCACCATCCAATCACAAGAAAAGGACGCCACAAGACACCTCAGGTATTGCTCCATGGTCTGGTTCGTCCGTTCAGTCTGACCATCTGATTGCGGGTGGTATGCTGATGACAACCGTACATCTATCTTCAACACCGAACACAATTCCGTCCAAAAATGAGACACAAACTGTGCTCCCCTGTCCGACACAATCGCAGATGGCAACCCATGGAGTCTAACTATCGATGCCATAAATACTAATGCCATCTCCCTGGCGGTAGGTACCTTGGGTAACGGGATGAAATGTGCCATTTTTGTGAACAGATCTACTACCACCATTATAGCGGTATGTCCTGACACCAGAGGAAGGTCTGTCACAAAATCCATACTAATAGTATGCCAAGGAGCAGGAGGGACCTCTAAGGGCTGCAACAGACCAGACGGCTTGTTGTGGGTAGGTTTACTAATGGCACACACTGGACACGCCGCCACATAACCCTGGATATCCTTAATCAGTGAATCCCACCAAAACCATCGCATACACATCTCCCTCGTCTTTTGCATCCCCGGATGTGCCACCAACGAAGAGGAATGACACCACTCCAATACCGTCTGTCTCAGGGAGGGGGGAACAAACAGACGGTCTCCATGGTACAATAGCCCGTCCTGCATCAATACCTGTGGCAAAGCCATCCAAGGGGCCAAATCCAATTGTCGGAGGTGCCGTTTGATTAGAGTGGGGAAGTCCTCAACGTGCGTAACCCCTACAATCCTCTCTGCACTGATCATGGGTCTATCCTCCTTCACTCTGCCCTCTTCCCTCCCCTCCACGTGGATCCTAGAAAGGGCATCAGATTTTATTTGCTGTGCGGCGGGTCGATAAGTAATGACAAAGTCATACTCGTTAAAAAACAAGACCCACCGCATCTGTCGAGGTGTTAACGCCCGGGCAGAGCGAAAGAATTCAAGGTTCTTATGATCCGTATAGATAGTGATCGTGTGTCTAGCGCCCCAAAGATAATGGCGCCACTCCTCAAAAGACAATTTCACCGCCAGCAGCTCCCTCTCCGCCACCGTGTAATTGCGCTCCGCAGGCAACAAGGTCTTAGAAAAAAAGGCGATGGGATGCATCTGACCTGATTCAGCATCCCTTTGGGACAACACTCCTCCTACCGCACACAAGGAAGCGTCCGTTTCCACAAAAAACGGTAAAGCAGTATCGGGATGCACCAAAACAGGTGCTGACGTGAAGGACCTCAACAACAGACAAAAAGCATTCTGGACTTCAGAAGAGCAGTCAAAGGAAACCCCCTTCCTCAATAATCGGGTCATAGGAGACACAATATCAGAAAAATTGGGGATAAAGCGCCGATAAACATTGGCGAACCCCAAAAGGGCCTGGATCTGTTTGACCGTAGATGGGGTAGGCCAGGTGATAATAGCCTCTATTTTTCTGGGGTCCATTCGAAAACCCTCTGCTGTGATGATAAACCCCAGGAATTCCACCTTTTGGGTACTGAACTGGCATTTCTCCAGTTTGGCGTACAAATGATGGTCCTGTAACTTCCGATACATGGTCGTGGTGTTCCGCCCTTGTCTCCGAGAAAATCAATATGTCATCTAAATAGACTATGACGCTTCTGTCCAGATGTTCCCGGAGAACCTCGTTGATGAAGTATTGGAAGGCCGCTGGCGCATTGCATAAACCAAACGGCATTACACAATACTCGAATAGGCCAAATTTGGTCTTAAACGCCGTCTTCCACTCATCCCCGGGCCGAACTCGAATGAGATGGTAAGCGCCCCGCAAATCCAATTTTGTAAATATGGTTGCTTTGCGTAGCTGGTCTAACAACACAAGGATGAGTGGAAGAGGGTACCTATTCTTTACAGTAGCCTTATTCAAGGCCCTATAGTCCACACACGCCCTCAATGTCCCTTCCTTCTTTGGAATAAAGAAGATCGCTGATGACACAGGCGAGCAAGAGGGACGAATAAAACCCATCCTCAACATCTCGTCCAGATACTCTTTGAGATGCGCTTCTTCAGGTTCCGAGAGTACATAAATGCGACAAGATGGTAAAGGAATACCTGGTATTAAATCAATTTTACAGTCAAACGACCGGTGAGGAGGGAGTCCCTGCGCCTGGGTCTTATCAAAGACCTCCTGAAAGGCAGAATACTGTACAGGAACAGTCATCCCTTCCACTCCAGCACAAGACAAAGGAGGAATCTGTTCACTAGCTTCCTTGTAACAATGTGTAAGACAGTGTTTGGAATCTAGGGTAACCAAGCGTTGCACCCAATCAATCTTCGGGTTGTGTCCCTGAAGCCATGGGACTCCCAACACCAAACCAAATGAAGGGGCGTCAATGAGGTCAAACACCACTGACTCCGAGTGTCCATTCTCACACAACAACGTCAGTGGTTCGGTTTGACTTGTGATAGAACCGTAAGTCAATTCCGTCCCATCAATACCCCTTACTGGCTCTGGCTGTTGTTTGTACTGACATGGAATCCCCAATTTATCCGCCAATGATATGTTGATAAAATTCCCAGTGGCCCCGGAATCCAACAGTACTGACACGGATACACGGTTCCTTCCAGCCAACAATAGATGTGCCGGTATAATAAAGTGCCTTGGGATCTGGTCTATCGCACCCAGAACATCGTAGGTCCCTACTGCTCCTCTCCTCACCTCTGAAACCCGGTTCACTTGTACACACGCTACCTTTTTACTGAAGGCTAGACCTGAAGGTTTAACTGGACACTCACGGGCAAAGTGGCCACCTTGTCCACAGTACAAACATAACTTCAACTCCCTCCTCCGCCTTTTCTCGTCCATGGTTAACGGACCTCTCACTCCACCTATCTCCATGGGTTCAGGGGCAGGCTTAGGTTCACCAGGTGGCCTTGTTTCTGGTTTGGAATAATTCCACCTGGGCACCTGACATCGACTACGGTCACCCCGCCTCTCAGACAACCTATGATTTAACTTCACCACCAGATCTATAAAGGCAGCACAGTCGTCTGGAGGATCAACCACCTGCGACACCACGTCCTTTAATTCGTCACACAAACCCTGATAAAACAAGGATGTCCTTTTGTCTGTTGGCCAGTGTGTCTCTGACACCAATCTATTAAATGTCGATATATAGGTCAGCAAATCCTGTCTGCCCTGTCGCAACTTTAAGAGCTCCGCGTCACTTGCCTGCATAAAAGCATGTTTTGCAAATAGGCCTCTCATTAGTACTTTAAGTGTCTGATAGTCTTGTATAACCGGGTCATCGTTATCCACAAGAGGGATAGCCCACTGAGCTGCTGTGCCAGCCAAATACGAGATGGTAAATGCCACCTTTGCCGTGTCATCCGGAAAAGCAGTCGGCCTGCACATAAAATGCAGTTGGCATTGCGTCATAAAGGTCCCAAACTTATTGCTATCTCCCATAAATCTCTCAGGGGGGGCCAAAGGGACAGGGACAGGCGTTGTAACAGTTACCGCTACGGGAGCACCCCCCTCCGCTCTCTGACCTGTGCCACCTCCGTATTGAAAAGTGGCTGGCTGTATTACAGATCCTTGTCCCCTTTCTCTCAACTGTTCTCTGGCTCTCACTGCTCCCAGCTCCTGTTTTAGTCCTACATTCTCCTGCTGTAAATCTTGCACCTGAGCCTGCAAGGCAGCTACTGCCCCTACTATATCCTGTAAAGTAGGCACCCGTTCGGCTCCCCCCGTAGGACCACCCAAATCCTCATCCATACCTCGTCCAGGCAGTGTATTATTTTCGTGGGCTTGGTATTCTGTTGGATTCCACTGGCCCAGACACTGCAGGAACGACGTATGCCCGACCCACTACCCCGACTCTAATGCGACTCATGAAATAAAACACCACTCGAGTCTAGGATAGGGGGCCGGAAAGTAAAACAAAGGGAAGGGACGTCAAAATGCTTCACCCCAAGCTGGACTGGACTACGATATCCAACCTCCACCTCCACGCCTCTGTATCTAGAAATACAAGATACACAGAATCAGTATTGCTCCTATTTCTCCTTGTACCCTCCCTTTCCACCCTGTCTCATAACCACACTCCACCATACACAGCACACGATCTCCTTACTTGTGAATGATACAGGAACCGCTTTCAGGGAGGTCTCTGCAGCAAGGAGAGTGAAACTCCAAAGTGTTTGGGAGCTTCCAGTTCCAGAAGGGGTTAATGAAAGGGAGACTGCACTCGGGAAACAAAATGCCCTAATCAGGGACTCTAGGGGGAAAAAGCCATATCCATAGGCATAAAAAAACCCAAACTAATGTCCATAAGCGACTTTCCGTCAATAGACAGGTAAAGTTCCAAACAACAACTTAAACACTCTTCCGGGATCGGCAGCGTCTGCAGCTTTGCCCAGCGTGGCAGAAAACGCCCAAGCGGCACACAAAGAGGCGGATTGCCCACACAAGATGCGGATACCGAGTGCGCTGCTTCCGTGTAGATACCGAAGGCACCGGTAAGAGTCTCTTCTCAGCGCGCACACACGCTTCTTCTTCTGCTTGTAGCCGAGTAAACCGGAGCCCCGGTTTACCTCGGCTCTTCCAAACAAACGTAACGAGTCAACGAGCTCCAGGGAGCAAGGTGCAAAACAAAGGGAAAGGACGTGAGTCTTAACCACGTAAACAAGGGAGGGAGGGGCAAGGAATCGAAGCAAAACAAACAAGGGATCCAATAAACCAGGGAACACGCGCCCGTGAACCCCAGTCAAAACTATAGCTCAGGAACAACAACCCAGCACCTGGAACCCAATATTAAAGATACCAAGCACTGATTCAAGGGAGGGGCGGTGCTTATGTTCCCTCAAGGCTGATCATGTGATGGTGGAGCATGGCCATAGAGGACAGACTGGCCCTGGTTCCTAACAACCCTCCTTATTCAAGTCTTTCCTTATCTCCTAACCGTGGCATCTGAGGTACCGTGATGTTTTCTTGGCTGTAGGTTGTAACGTACATGACTCGGAACCTCCAGATCAGAAAACAGCACGGGAGGCACGTTTCCTTCATCGGAGCCCCTGCTTACTGGAATATCGGTGACAGGATGAAGGGCAATTACGGATTCACCTGGGGCCGTTTCGCCCGATCCCGTCACTCCTTCTTCTTGCCTTTGCTCTCTTTCGCAGGCGTCGGAAAAAGGAACGAATACAGTGGCTCTCTCAGTTTCCTGGGTCAAAATTCCATCTGGATGCTGCTGATCATGAGGGAGCGGGAGTGGCAACCGTTTGAGGTGAGAAACGTGTATCCAGTGTTTCTTCCCCTCCACCTTCATAGCCGTCCGCGTGGCAAAAAGAATTTGATATGGCTTAGACCACCTCGGGGCCAGGCTGGTGTCTCGTTCGTACTTTTTGACCAGCACCCACTGGCCGGGTTCCAATCGATGTCCAGGTCCCACTGGCAGGGGCTGCAGTACAGATGCTACCTGCTGATGAAAAGAATGGAGGTCTTTAGTCAAAGTATACAGGTAATCAATTAACATAGGATATTCAACATCTGTAAAGGACCGTGGTCTGGGCACTCCCCATACATTAGCAGGTTGCCCAAAAATTACTTCATAAAGAGAGAGACCAGAACATGAATGAGGGGAAACTCGTAATGACATGAGAGCCAGGGGCAAGGTATCGGGTCACTTCAAACCAGTACTTTCCTGAATCTTAGCCATTTTCAGTTTCAGAATCCCATTATACTTTTCCACTAACCCTGCCGACTGAGGGTGTCGAGCCGCATGAAATTTCTGTCGTATGTGCAGCCCATCACAGATGTGTCTAACAAGAGCCCCATGGAAATGCCCCCCGTTATCTGACCAAATCAAACCGGGCAGCCCGTATCTAGGGATACATTCCTTGATGAGAGCTTTTGCTGTAGCCAAAGCAGTGTTCTCCTTAGTTGGGTAAGCCTCAACCCATTTACTAAAGTCACAAACCACTACCAGAACATATTTTAAGTTGTTGACGCGCTCCATGTGGATGTAATCCATCTGGAGTACTTCAAACAGTAAAACAGGAGGTGCAAAATTCCCACTCAAAACACTTTCTCCCTTTCCCGGATTGTGTTGTAAACAGACCATACAATATTGGACCAAATGGACAGCCGCCCTTTGAATGTTGGGATTATTCCATACTGGGTCCAACAAAGCACATATACCTTTAGCTCCAATATGAGCTGGACCGTGGGCTATAGTTACGACGGCTTGAACCAAAGCATTGGTTACAGCCATCTGTGTTTTTCCGTCAAATCAATCCAACAGCTATTTTCGTCCAACCTTCCGACTTCCTGCTCCCATCGCACCAATTCAACTGGAGTGGCTTCCTTCTGTATTTCTTTCACACTCTCTATGGTAATATTGAACAGATCAGATTCTTCCACCCATCTGGCAGAAGAGGTTACAAACATAGCCGATAGTGTGGACTGAGCCGTCTGCTTAGCAACCTGATCAGCAAAGGTATTACCCTCCCCTACTTTATTTATCACTGCCTTATGGGCACTGCATTTGATTATGGCTTGTTTCTTGGGTAAGGTTAGGGCAGCAAGTAATCGTAACACCAAGGGGCCATTCTGTATTTTCTGACCATGAGAGGTGAGGAAACCCCGCTTTCTCCACAGCCGCCCAAAGCTATGGGCCACGCCGAAGGCGTATTGGCTGTCAGTATACGTCTTAACATCGAGTCCCTCACTTAATTCACAGGCTCGTAATAATGCCACCAGTTCAGCAGCCTGGGCTGATCGATAGGGAACTCGAGAAGTCTCAACTAGCGTTTTCAACGTGATAATTGCATATGCAGCTGCTGTTGCGCCATCTGCTAACTTGAAACAAGACCCGTCCACATATAATTCCCCTTGGGGGTCAGATAGAGGTATGTCAGTGAGGTCAATCCTCCCTTTCGTTTCTTCCTCAGTTCGAAATATGCAATCATGTACATCATTTGTAGTTTCATTTGAAAGGAGAGGTAATAATGTGGCAGGGTTTAACGTGGCACATCGCATGATCGTAATATGTGGAGCAAATAGGGTCAATTAATAACCAGTGAGGCGTGCGCTTGTAAGATGCTGTGTTTTGGTTTTATTTAGCAATGCATCCACAGCATGTGGCACCATCACTGTTAGACTAGAATTTAGAACGAGCCCCTCCGACTGTCGGATGGCCACCGCAACTGCTGCAGTGGCCCTCAGACAGCTAGGAAGCGCTCTAGCAACATTATCCAATGTGGCCGAGAAGTAAGCGCAAGGCCTTTGCTTACCACCAAATCCTTGCGTTAACACTGAAAGTGAGCAACCGTTGACCTCATGCACATACAGTACAAAGGGTTTACGGTAATCAGGAGTACCAAAGACAGGTGCAGAACAAAGAGCAGATTTCAAAGAATCAAAAGAATGCTGACTTTCGTCAGTCCAAGGAAGAGGTTCATGCACATCTTTAGTGGTTAAATGTAACAAATGTTTAGCAAGAAGAGAAAAATTAGGTATCCATTGGCGACAGTAGGAAGTGATGCCAGAAAAGCATGAACTTCACATTGGGTGCAAGGGACAGACATGTTAGAGATAGTAGCAATTCGTTCAGGGGTCAAACGCCTACCCTCCTTCGACAGTAGATGACCTAAGTAGGTCACCTCCAATCAACAGTATTGAAACTTAGACAGGGACACCTTATTGCCTTTCGCCGCCAGATGATGCAATAATGTAACAGTGGCATCCTTACAACCCTCTTCAGTGTCAGACGCTATCAACAGGTCATCCACATATTGCAAGAGCACATTACCCGTAGGTAAAACTAAATCGTCCAGCAGGGCCTTAAGGGCCTGACTATATGTGCTCGGACTTTCAGTATAGCCTTGAGGTGCACGACAGAATCTAAAGCTTCGGCCAGATAACGAGAAGCCAAAGATCTGCCGGCTGTCTGGATGAATCGGGATGCTGAAGAAGGCATTCTTCAGATCAATGACCGAAAAATATTGGGCGTGAGGTGGGATCATCGTTAGTATAGTGGTGATATCAGTCACTACAGGGTACTGTGGCACTACAATCTTATTAACCTCCCGCAGGTCTATCACAAAACGATGTGCATCAATATTCCCAGGGGATCCAGAATCGGAGCATTTCTTCAAAATCGGGAGAATAGGACTGTTACAAATATTAGCAGCTGTTTCCTCAACCACCCCTTTATCAATTAAGTCCTGAATAATTGAGAGCAAGGCCGTTCGCCAGCTGGCGAAATTTTGTACTGAGGTATACGTGGCAATTTCGCATCAGGTTTCAGTGTAATATGGACGAAGGGATGTCTAATTTTCTGACATCCGCATCTCCTGTTGCCCATAATGTAGTAGGGATGACATCACTCAGGGGGAAGAGGTTCATTTTTGGCAAAGCACTGTTCCATATTGTCAGTGTGGGGCTGTATCGTTAAGTAAACACCATCGGGGGAACAATAGATTTTCGCATTCAACTTCTTCAGCATATCCAAACCTAATAGGTTCTCACCACAATGTGAGGTCAACAAAAAGGGGGAATCAATGGTAACAGCACCAATAGTGAATGGGAGGGGTTTAGAGATGGGGCTTACCACCGGAACTCCGGAAAATCCCACTGATACATTATTTTGCCCGGACAGAGACGACCCTGGGACCAATGATCGAGCAACAGAACTGTTCATCACTCCTGTGTCAATTACAAAATTCTCGGAAGTCCCCAACAATTCCCCTTTTACATAGGGTCCTTGTTGATTGGCTGGGATCGACACTTGGCCCCTACTCTGTCCCTGGCTGTCCTATGGATGAACATACCCATCCTGTTCTTCAAATGCGTAATCCTCATTATAGTATTGCCTACCTAGAGGGTTATCAAAGTGGTTCCGTTCAGGCTTGCCTTGAGCAACTTCTACCCTACGCATATCGCTCCGGTCTGGGCTGCCTTGCCCACGTCCCCGTCCCCGGACAGCTCCGTTCTGGGCAATCAGTAACGGACACTGAGCTCTCCAATGTCCTTCCTGTTTACAATAAGCACACTGATTTATCCTTAACGGCGGGGCCGCACCAGCACTTCTTCCTGTCCCCACCCCTCGAGATGCTGGCCCTCGGACTCCTCTCCCTCCTCCTTGTCCTCGAATGACTTGCTGTAGCAATACTCGGGTCTTAAGATCCTTTTCCTTTTTCTCCACTTTATCCTTGCTCTCATTTTCCCTATGCTCATAGTATTGGGCCATACTTAATATCACAGAGGGAGTAGAGGTAGTCCAGGTACTCTCGGCAGCTTGCAGCCGAGCAGAAATTTCAGGTATCAAATTGGTCACAAAAAGGTTTACAAACAAACAGACCCCGCCTTCCGTGGCTAGGTCCTGCCCACTAAAATCGATGAAAGTACCCTCAAACCGAGTGAAGAAATCGGAAACACTTTCGTCTTTCTTCTGCTTACAAGCGGTCAATTTATCCCAATCAACTTTACGTGGGGGAATCAGTGTGTGCATGTAGGCAATTATTTTTGCGGGGAGGGTAGTAATTTCATCTCTGGGCTTGTCCCCAGGTTTGCTGTCTCGGTCCCAGTCTTTCAACTGATTCCAAGTTCCCCCTAGTTCCGCTGCGTGATCAGTGTCATGAACCTGTCGCCATATATCTACAGGAACCAGCAATCCGAAAAACAGTTCGACATCTGTTAAGGTCATTACAGCCGATGCTGCAGCTTCAGTTAGTTTTTTATAGTAAGCGGTGGGGTTTTTTCCGAGGGTCAGGCAGTTGTGATTTTAAAGCAAGGACCTCGCTTCATTTCCATGGTGTATATACCCATTGTTCCTGAAACCGTGCATCTACTCGAGCTCTTGTAACTTGATTGTTATCATCATGTGCTTCAGGCACTTCAGGAGGAAAAATAGGATACACTTCCCTCATGGGATGTTGAAAATCCCAGTTGGGACATTTCACGAACATTCTGCCCAAGTATTTCACCAAGGTTTCTACGTTTTTGTACACTTCCACCGGACTTAGATCAAACTTATGAGCTCGGTCTAAGATGTCATACAATATTTGAGGGGCTAATCCGTCCTGAAAGCATTGTTCCCATGCGTCAATAAGGTAACAGGACATTTGATGCAAAGCATGCTGCTGCATAACCGGTTCGAGGTCTCTTATAGTACTCCACAAATCGGCCACTGTATATACATCCTTCCGCATCCATTTAACTGCCTGATCTGCTATAGCCTCCTTCTTACTATAGCCCAAAGAGGCTCTCGTAAATACTCGCCTAGCGTTCATTCCACCTGGGTCCCCCAGTGGGGTACGCTCCCTCTCTTCAGGGGTTGCACCAGCTGATTGAGATGTCCAAGGTCAGCTGGAATTCTTCCATTCATTGTGTTCCAAGCTGTGAAAAGTGGACTCTGACAGCATGATATTGGGTCGGGACTTTAAGTGTGTTGGATGTTGTGCTGGATCGCACCCTTCTACTGATTGCAGTGGCACAAGCTCACAGAATCTCGAAAGGGCTGGCAGAGTGGTTGCATAAATGGGCCTTTGACAATGTGTAGAAGTTGCAGCTAGGGCGCACACAGGGCAATTCGTTTTTCCCAGTTACAGGGTTAATCGGGGACACGTCAGGGGTGTCCACTCTCACCCCTATTGTTTGTGCTCACTATAGAGCCACTGGTGGCTGTGGCCCAGTACATTGAGTTCATGTCCGCCTAGACTGGATACTGTGTACGACAAATATCTGTACTGCATTTTTGACTTCGGAGTACCTTGTTCGAACACACTTAGACCATAATCCCTTGTGCGCTGCTTTCTGCTGGGGACCGAGCCCTTCACTCATCCCAGAGTGAAGGCTCCAACCCAGTACATTATTGGACCTTATTTTCCAGGATTCGCTGGCAACTCACATTGTGGAATATTTTGACGTTATTGAGGATTTTGCCTCGGGGGCGATAACTAAATAGGAGGCATTTAAAGTGTTTTTTACAAGGGCTTTGCTTAAGGGCAATGGTAGGCATATGGAAGGAGTTGGTGATGGCACTAGTGGGATTGGAAAAGTGGATGTGACTTTTGCAAAAAGAGGTTGTACATGATGAGATAATGAGACGAGATTTATTGCAGTGTCAGGAGAGTTATGCAGGTCTGATTGAACGGCTGAGATGTCACAATTATCAGAGGCACCTTTCAAGAGCTCATGGTGAGGAGGGAGGGCAGGGAGGCCCATGCGGGGGGTGCCCATGCCCCCACCCCCGCAAAAATGACAATCTTTCTGCCCTCCCCGGGGGCAAGCGCATTGAGCAGAGCGAGAATTCAAGTGCTCGAAATCCTCGTCAAACCAAGGGCTTCTTGGTGCGGTTTTCATTAAGTTCACGTGAATCACGTGACCAAACAAGCACGCGCATTCACGGCCGCACAGCACATCAAAGGGCTTCGCCCAGCGTGCGCTCTGCGGCTTCTCCTCCCCTAATTAATCATGGCTGGCCGGCCGGCCGTACTTTCAGTTTCCCGGCCGGTCTCTCTTAGTGGCCTCCCATGTTTCACATTCCACGCTGGGCTGGGAGCAGATAACCTCCGTTTGGTGAATAGCAGCTTCAAATAAGCCTCATGGGCTGAGACTCTGCAAAAAAACATGCTAAAAGCCTTCGGCGACTCCCCAAGGACTCACAAAAGTAAACATTTCCACTGGGAGCGATTTGAAGGGATGCAGACAGAGCCAATTTGGGGCCATCTTTCAGCCAAATGCACGGCTTTGGAAGAAAACTGTTTTTCCACGCCTCCAACATGAAAATGCTGCAATAGCTTGCTTGAAACTGCCTTCTAGCTTCACTCTCAGAGCCCACCATGTGAAATCGGATTTCACGTCACCTTTAATGTGTGCTGTGATCGCAGGTTCAGGGTAAGGAGCCCATCAGGAGACGGAAACACCCTTCGAGTGCTCAAGATTCCCAAGCAAAGTCCTTTTATAAATGATGGAGCTGCTGATCCATTCATCACTGGAACTCCGGCCACAAGGACACTGTTGATGCGTGCGCAGGGCTAGGAAGCAACTCACGCGCATCTTACCATGCTGTATTAGTACAACCACCTGTGTGTGGATGCATCGGAGCGCTAAGGGCTCTACAGAGATACATCAGGATGCTGCTGTTCTAATCACCATCAGACGTGGAAACAGGACCAGAATGATCATGTTAATGCGCTAAGAACAGTTTAATGAGGTGGCTCCTCACTGCCCATCCTGAAGGTGGTTGTTACAATTGGAGCGGGTTGCGGCGCAGAAGATATGGGCAAAAGGCGTGCTCGTGGCAACTGAGGTTTTATTGCAGCGAACAGTTGATCTGTACAGCTTTTACGATTAGGGTGTTTCCGAGGGGACCGGCTTCTGCTCCGTCGGCGGTGGACGACCTTTTCCTTCTTCCGGGTCACGTCCGGTCTTCGGAGTGGGATCTCTTCTTCCTCGGAGTCCGTCCCGACTATCGGAGTAGCTCTCCAGCAATCACCCAGAGAGAAAAGGAAAAGAAAAGTGTCAGGGGTAGGTTCCAAACAACGATCGGTGCAGGGGATGGGGAGTGAGGGGACCACCGGTGCTCCAGATAACGTGTGATCAGCGGGTTTAAGTGTGCCGGAAGGTTACCGTGGTAGTTAAACGTCCCGGGGTGTTGTACCTAGTATACGCTGACCTCCTACCCAGCCCCTTAATCGGTCACGTACCTGGAGAAGCCACGCACCTCCCCTGGGTGAGTGGCTGGGCGGCTCGTGGGAACGGTGGCCTCCTGGCTTTCCTCCGTCCGTGGCAGGCGCCGACTCTGCTCGCGTTTCCACTCCTGTCGTCCGACTCCCTTCTTTCGCTCTCGCAGACCGGCTCTCGATGTTTCCACTGGTGTCTCCCGCTCCCTCCTCCTGGGGACCAATCCTCCGGTCTGCAGCTTCCTCCTCTCGAATCTCCGTCCTCCGCACGCTCTCTCCTTCCGTCCTCCAGGTGAACAAGCACACCTGACTCTCGTCTGGTTCTCCTTTTGAGGGGCAGGGCGGATAGGTCGGCTCCTCCCACTCGGCGTTTTCTCCAGAGTTAAAGGGCCATTCCATGGCGTTCGATTCCGTCCAGCTGGCACCCGGGTCCTGTGAATGAGACAGAGAGAGGGGAGGGGAGGGAACAAGAGTTAGGTCGGACCTCCCCTCGGTCGTCCTCTTTGCGCGAGGGAGACCAGCACCGGGTGGCTCTGAGTCCTGCATGCCCTCCGAGGCCCTTTTGTACACCCCGTTACACACCTCCCCCCTAGGACGCTCCCGATCGGGGAGGGGATGGCGAGACAGGTAGTCTGCATTGACGTTCTCAGTTCCCTTCTTATGGTGTACAGTGAATGAATAAGGCTGGAGCGCCAGGAACCAGCGCATGACCCTGGCGTTGTTGGACTTATTCCTTGACATCCACAAGAGGGGAGCGTGGTCAGTGTACAGGTGGAACGGTCGACCCTCGAGATAGTAGGCTAGTTTTTCAATAGCCCACCGTACGGCCAAACACTCCTTTTCGATGGTGGCATACTTTAACTCCCTAGGAAAGAGTTTGCGGCTGACGTATACAACCGGGTGTTCCAGCCCGTCTTTGCCTGTCTGGGACAATACGGCGCCTATGCCGTACTCTGAGGCGTCTGTATGAAGCAGAAACGGGACTGAGAAATCTGGTGAGGTGAGCACAGGGGTAGTGGTTAAGATGCGCTTTAGCTGGTTGAAGGCATCGGCCATGCATTCTGTGGGCTTGATGGGGGCGTTGGATCTCCCTGGCTGGCGTAGAGCATCCGTAAGGGGGGCTGCAATGTCCGCAAAGAGTGGGATGAACCTCCTATAATACCCCACCAACCCTAGGATGGCCCTCATTTCTTTTCGGGTGGAGGGGAAAGGGGTGTCCACTATAGCCCTGACTTTCTCTATCTGTGGTTCTATCATGCCGTGTCCCAAGACATAACCGAGGTACTTCACCTTCTGGTAGGCTAGACGGGATTTCTTGGCGTTTACTCGGAGTCCCGCTTTCTCCAGTTCCTGAAACACCTGATGGATATGCTGTAAATGGTCGTCCCAGGTTTTGCTGTGTATGACGATGTCGTCTAAATAGGCCGATGCCATGGAAGATAAGGGGGCAAGAACGGTGTTCATGAGCCTTTGGAAGGTGGCAGGTGCCCCATGGAGCCCGAACGGGAGGACGGTGAACTCATAATGCCCTTCGTGTGTGCTGAAGGCAGTCTTCTTCTTGTCCTCCTCCCGTAAGGGCACCTGCCAATAACCTTTAGTAAGGTCGAGTGTCGTGATGTACCGGGCTTCCCCAAGGCGTTCTATGAGTTCATCCACGCGAGGGATCGGGTACGCATCGAATTCCGAAATCTCATTGAGGGCTCGAAAGTCCATACAAAAGCGCCGACTACCGTCTGGCTTGGGGATCATGACGATGGGACTGGACCATTGGCTGGTTGACGGCCTTATTACCCCTAGCTCCAACATGTCTTGTACTTCTTTCTTTATGGCGGTTCGTCTGGCTTCAGGAACTCGGTAGGGTTTGATATTTATGACCTTTCCCGGCGGGGTATTTATCCGATGTTCGGCCAGGTTGGTTAATCCGGGCTGGTCGGAGAATAATCCCTCATGTTGTTGGAGTATTGTCTGTATATCCTTTTTTTGATCTTGAGTCAGCTCATCATTGATATTCAGCTGGTCATGCGTGGAAGTAGACGGATCAGTCCTAGTCAGGATTTGCACATCGGCGGGAGGGGCTCCTAACCATTTCTTCAAAGAGTTTATATGGTAGGTTTGCGTTTTGCGGGGTCCAATCTGTAGGCTATATGTGGTTTTACCAATGGTTTTGACCACTCGAAAGGGTCCAGTCCAACTGGCACGAAACTTCTGAGTAGAGGATGGTAACAATACGAGGGCCCATTCACCTACCCTCAACTGTCTCCACTTCTTGCCTTTGTCGTAGATTTGTTTCTGTTTTTGCTGACTGGTCCCCAGGTTGGCATAGGCCAGGTCTCTGAGCTTTCCCAGTTTGGATTTGAGGCTCTGAGCATAATCCAGAGTGGCTGAGGTTTCTTCGGGCACCTCGTTCTCCCAGGCTTCTTTTGTCATTTCCATCAGAGAGCGGGGTTGTCGACCGTATAAGAGCTCAAATGATGAAACGCCGAGACTGCTTTGGCGTTGCCCTCTTATGACATATAGAGCCAAGGGAAGGAGTTGGTCCCATTCCGTCCCATTGACCTCCATCATTTTCCTCAATGTTGTCTTTAGGGTTCGGTTATAGCGCTCCACTAGGCCATCCGTCTGCGGATGGTACACAGAGGTCCTGATCTGGTGCACGTCTAGACACTTGCATACTTCCTTCATCAGACGGGAGACGAATGGGGTCCCCTGATCTGTCAGTAGCTCTTTTGGGAACCCCACACGGCTAAACAGCTCGATCATTCTGTCCGCGACTTGCTTCGTGGTGGTAGCCGTGAGGGGGAAGGCCTCCGGGAACCTGGTGGCGTAATCCACCAACACCAGCACATACTGGTGTCCTTTTCGGGTTTTTGGTAACGGGCCGATGATGTCCATACCGACTCTTTCAAACGGTTTTCCGATAATGGGGAGCGGCTGGAGAGGCACCGCCGGAGGTCTTGTCATGTTCATTGTCTGGCATATACTGCATTCCTGGCAATAACGCTGGGCGTCCTTATATATACCGGGCCAGTAAAAAAACCATAATATGAGTTGGGTGGTCTTTTCGCTCCCGGTGTGCCCAGCCACTAGATGGGTGTGGGCGAAGAATAGAATTTGTTCTCGGTAGGAGACAGGCACCAGTAGCTGTTCTGGTTCGCCTTCCTTGGCCTGTCGGTACAGTAGTTCCTTGGAAATGAGGAATCGGGGGTATCGGGGATGAGGATCATCCATCTCCCTGTGGGCCTGCTCCCAGGCGTTCAAGAGGGTAGTGTCGTTTATCTGGGCGAATTTGAAGCTCCGGTCCATGACCCAGGGTTCAGGAGTTAGAAGGGCCGATTTCGGGGATTGAGCGCTGGTTTCTCCTGTTCCTAGACTCTGCCTGAACCAGTGAAGGAATCGTGGATTGTCAGTGCCTATTATCAAAGGCTACGGGAGGGTATTGAGGACACCTACCCTGACTAGCTGCTGGGGCCCTCCTGTGGGAGCTATGGGTATTTGAGCAAGCGGGTAGGTCCGAACATCCCCGGGTACACATCGTATGGCCACGGTTTGGGGATCGAGGTATTGAGACCTGAGAACATGATGGGCCTGAATAACAGACTGCCGGCACCCTGAGTCTAATAGAGCCTGAATGGCCGCTCCGTTCACCTGTACACTCACCCGATATGTGCTCCCCATCTCGGCGGAGTACAGTACTGTCCGTGGCAGGTATCCCACCTCCATCGGTTCTTCTTGTGATTTCTTGGTGGGGCAAAACCTGGCAATGTGGCCCCAGTTCCCACAATCAAAACATTGTGGTCCAGAGCTGGATGGAATCTCAGGCTTCCAGCTACGGGGTTTCGGAAGTTCGATGGGCCGTGGGACGGGGCGTCTCTCTTGTTTCATTGGTGGCTTCTGGGGGCGTTCATGTTCCCACCCCGAGGAGCGGGGTTGGGCTCTAGAGAACGTTGTGGCCATCTCCACGGCTTCAACAGTGGTCAGGTTGTGATGTTGGCGGAGCCAACGTTGCGTAGCATAGGGAAGGGCTTCCAGGAATTGTTCGAGATATATACGGTCCATAATCTCAGTCTTAGTGCTGGTGGTAGGGGTCAACCACTTATCGGCGGCCATCTTCAGTCTCACGAATAGGGTTTTAGGGGTCTCTCCGGGGGTGCCACGTTCTTTCCGAAATCTTATTCGGTAGGCCTCGGTGTCCAACCCCAGGTGATCGAGAATGATTTTCTTTACATCTTGGTAGGAAGTATCCCCGTTGGGGTTAGCGACCTGGTAAGCGGCTTGCGCCTCACCAGATAAGAGGGGGGCCAAGAAGAAGGGCCACTTGCTGATGGGCCACCCACAGGCCCTTGCAGCCCTTTCAAAATTCAGCAAGAATGCATCAGGGTCGTCTCCTGCATGGTATTTCTGCAGGGCCACTGCAGAGGAGCCGTGGGGGATAGTTCCTTCTCCCCTCGATCCCCCTGTGGCGACCGGATCCACCCAGGGTTGTTGTGTTTCCTCTCTAGCTGCGAGGGCTTTCTTTAGGATCTCACGGTCAGCCTGGGCCGAGGTCAACTGCTGTTCCGCCACCCAGCCAAGCTTCTCCTGTCCTTTAACGAGCTCTTGCAAAATGGTCTCCATCTCTGTATCGAGGTTCAGGTTGCCCGCATTCTCCACCACTGTTACAATTGGAGCGGGTTGCGGCGCAGAAGATATGGGCAAAAGGCGTGCTCGTGGCAACTGAGGTTTTATTGCAGCGAACAGTTGATCTGTACAGCTTTTACGATTAGGGTGTTTCCGAGGGGACCGGCTTCTGCTCCGTCGGCGGTGGACGACCTTTTCCTTCTTCCGGGTCACGTCCGGTCTTCGGAGTGGGATCTCTTCTTCCTCGGAGTCCGTCCCGACTATCGGAGTAGCTCTCCAGCAATCACCCAGAGAGAAAAGGAAAAGAAAAGTGTCAGGGGTAGGTTCCAAACAACGATCGGTGCAGGGGATGGGGAGTGAGGGGACCACCGGTGCTCCAGATAACGTGTGATCGGCGGGTTTAAGTGTGCCGGAAGGTTACCGTGGTAGTTAAACGTCCCGGGGTGTTGTACCTAGTGTACGCTGACCTCCTACCCAGCCCCTTAATTGGTCACGTACCTGGAGAAGCCACGCACCTCCCCTGGGTGAGTGGCTGGGCGGCTCGTGGGAACGGTGGCCTCCTGGCTTTCCTCCGTCCGTGGCAGGCGCCGACTCTGCTCGCGTTTCCACTCCTGTCGTCCGACTCCCTTCTTTCGCTCTCGCTGACCGGCTCTCGATGTTTCCACTGGTGTCTCCCGCTCCCTCCTCCTGGGGTCCAATCCTCCGGTCTGCAGCTTCCTCCTCTCGAATCTCCGTCCTCCGCACGCTCTCTCCTTCCGTCCTCCAGGTGAACAAGCACACCTGACTCTCGTCTGGTTCTCCTTTTGAGGGGCAGGGCGGATAGGTCGGCTCCTCCCACTCGGCGTTTTCTCCAGAGTTAAAGGGCCATTCCATGGCGTTCGATTCCGTCCAGCTGGCACCCGGGTCCTGTGAATGAGACAGAGAGAGGGGAGGGGAGGGAACAAGAGTTAGGTCGGACCTCCCCTCGGTCGTCCTCTTTGCGCGAGGGAGACCAGCACCGGGTGGCTCTGAGTCCTGCATGCCCTCCGAGACCCTTTTGTACACCCCGTTACAGTGGTCTAATAACTTCCATACAGTAAGAATGACGCTGCGAAAATCAGAGAGCAGCTGTAATATTACAGAGCCCATCACATAGGAGCGGTTGTTGTTGCATGCAAACATGAAGGCGAGCGGCATTCACGGTCAGAAATTCATTCAGGTTTATTTGGAAATCTCCGGTGCGACTCAAACATCTCAAGAGCGACATCCAGACTACTGAATTTTCACCATAAACGCACTATAGACAAATGTGCATCTTGATATACAGATGTATACTCCTCCCTAGACACTGCACACATACACGATTTTGCGGCCACATCTGAAGCCGTGTAAGAGAAGCAAGCAATACGGATAGAGCGCAGGGTACAGAGGTGTGAAAACCGAGTCTTTTCAAATTCCAGCAAGAGTCTGTCTGGTGCGGGGAGCGGCCTTGGCCAAAAAGCTAACTCTGTGTCTATTATACGAAGCAACACTGTGGCTGGACTAACAAGCCCAAAGAAAAGTTTCAGAAAGAAGGGTGAAAGTTAGTTGTGTGTAATGTTTGTTGACAGATTGAGCCTGCATGAAAGCAGGGAATGGGGAAGATGCAGTCACCATCTAACACTCAAAAGCAAGACCAGCGGTGCAGTGTGTGAACCCGTCTCCGACACAACACGAACCAGGCTGCTCCTGTGCGGCTCACCATCACCAAACATCACTGGGCCCAGGTGAGACAACTGCGAAAAGATACATGTTCGGAGGAGCTATATAAATGCAATTATAAACTGCAGACGGATGCATAGTACACCTTTTATGCAGGAACAAAAGCCATAATGGCTGCACACTGTCACCAGAAACCAACATGCACAAAAATCTTGGAGTCGGCCTCCAAAACAAAAGACATTTTCTCAATCGTCAACGAGCTCTCCCTCCCTGACCGTATTACTCTTCCACTGGCACCTACTCAGGCTTTGTGTGATGAGCTCAATGCCTTCTTCCAAGAAAAAATTTCCACTATTAAAACTAACATTTCCCCACCTTCCCCCTCTAAATCTTTCCCCCTCCCTCCTGCTAACCCTCAGGAATTCTCCTCTTTTCCTCCTATCTCTATTTCTGATTTTCACAACCTTCTTCATAAGGTCTGTTCCGGTTCTCCTAGGGACTGCTGTCCCCCTCATATCCTGAAGGAAATTTTCATGGCCTGTCCCGGTCCTGCCTTGGCCCTCCTCAACTCCTCTCTATCATCTGGAGTTGTTCCAGAGACCTTTAAGCAGGCCGTGGTATTACCTATTTTAAAGAAACCCGGCGCAGATCCACTAGTGCTAAGCAATTACAGGCCCATCTCCCTCCTCCCTTTTTTGGGCAAGATATTAGAGACCTATGTCACCAGGTGCCTGAGCTCGTTCGTGGAGACTTCTCTGTTCCTGGATCCCCAGCAGGCTGGTTTTCGCCCTCTCCACTCCACCGAGATGGTGATTGCGGCTGTCATGGACACCCTCAGAGCGGGTGCTGATGACAGCCTCTCCCAAGCCCTGATTTTGCTGGATCTTTCGGCGGCATTTGACACGGTCGATCATGTTATCCTGATCGACCGTGTCAGAAACGCCGGCATCCAGGGTATCGCGCTGGACTGGGTGCGGTCTTTCTTGCAAGGCCGCTCGCAGGCAGTCCACCTGTCTACTTTCACTGCTCCCTTTTCCTCTCTCACCTGTGGTGTCCCTCAAGGTTCTGCTCTTTCTCCCCTTCTTTTTAATTTATATATGCAACCACTTATGGTCTCCCTTCGTCACTCCCCTGCAACTATCTATAATTATGCTGATGACCTTCAGTTGGTCTTTCCCTTGGACACTCTACCTTCTTCCCGTTATAATTTTCAAACCACAATGTTGTTGATCTCAGACTGGATGGCTCACAGCTAGCTCAAGTTGAATCCGTCAAAAACGGAACTTGTCCTGGTGGGTGGCCCTACTAATCCTTGGAATGACACTTATTGGCCTCCTTCCCTTGGTATCCCTCCCAGCCCGGTCAGCACTGTGAAAAGCCTTGGAGTGGTTATCTCTGAGGATCTATCCATGAAACCCCAGATCTCGGCTGTGACATCATCCTGTTTTTTTCAACTGCGCAGGATCCGTAAGATCTGTCGTTTTCTCACCAGAGAGGCTCTCATTTTAGTTCTACTGGCTCTGGTCATCTCCAGGATTGACTTTGCTAATCTCCTGTACGTGGGGATTCCTGCTTATCAGCTCCACAAACTTCAGTTAATCCAGAATCAGGCGGCCCGTTTGGTGTTTCACCAACGTAAAGACCAGCATGTTTCTCCCCTTCTGAGGAGCCTTCATTGGCTCCCAGTGGCCCAACGGTGCTCCTTCAAACTCGGATGCACCGTCTTCAAATCTCTTCACGATCGCGCCCCTGAATTTGTGTCTTCTAAACTGAAGAGATATCTTCCCACCCGTAATCTAAGATCATCTGCTGATAATCTTCTCTGCATTCCATCTTTCCGTCGGAAGAAGCATGGCAGCTTGCGCTTTTCTTCTCTCGGCCCCATCTTTTGGAATTCCCTTCCCTCTTCTTTTCGTCACTGCCCTACCTATGAGTCATTTAGGAGAACTTTAAGAACTTTTCTTTTCAAAGCTGGAACAGTATGATCCTCTGGCCCTGGTTTGTTATGTCTGTTATGAGCGCCAAGAAACCGTCCCGGTGTACGTGCGCGGTAGAAATTATTTAACATAACATAACATAACATAACACAAGCATTTCTGCATCTCGGTGCATGCACTTGAAAACCTAACCGAGGCCAAAATTGAGGATCTGCAAATCCCACTTCGAGCACTGGGGTCCAGGGTTCAACAGTACATGTTTATGTAGGTCACGTCCTCACAATTCCATGTCAATGTGACACAGGGCAGCTGCTGTTCGCAAGGCCAAGGAGAACAAAAATGAAATGCTTGTGTGGGTATGACATGTACACACATACTAGGCCCCCGGACCAACAGGAGTCCCAAACGTCCACCATTGGGGTATCTCTTGGACTGATATCCATCCATCCACTCACTTCGACCAGCGTCGCAGTGAATAAGGATCGCCAAAGGCTCTCCATAGCGCGCGCCTCCTGCAAATACCGACAGAGGGGAATATCAGGGGTCACTACTGACTCACCCCCCAATCGAACACACTAAAAACCCCTTCCGTTCTTTCTACAGGAGGGAGGGCACATTTCCTGTACTTAACCGGAATTGTACTCCCTAGCACGTGCCCCTGCACAAACAAAGTACAACAAGCAGCAACAGACCTAGAAACATCCAGAGGGAATTGAACCAACTGCTCGGGGGCGAGGGGTACGGGGTGCCTTGAAAGTATGTGTTGAATACAAAGGTGTATTTTATTTAGGAAAGATAAATACTGTGTGAAGTAATTATTTGCTTAGATGATGCTGAGCGTAAAACAACAATAATCAGTTAAAACCGGTCAGTATTTCAGGCCTACAGCATGGGCAGCATATTCACTGCTGAGCATTAGAATGTGGGGGGCGGGTCACCGGAAGAGACTACCAGATCATCATTTTAGACCAAGTAAGGTGAGGTGTGAAAAAAAAGTATCCAGCTGTGCCTCGTTTTTTAGTGAGATCGGCTTTGTGTGGGCAGAGCACACTGACATTACCTGAGGGCTACTGCAAGTAAGAGATCTGAGGTCTTCTTTGGCGGCCATCTTGAGATCAGGCCAATAATAATACAAATGGGGTTTGCATCACAAAGCACACATCTACTCAGTGAGTCTTAGTTCACACAAGATTTAAAGAAAAAGAGGTCCTTCCAAGCCATAACTAAGTCTACCAGGTTCCACATTCAAAAACTCAAGATAAAACCTCCTCCCACTGGGATTTGAAACTCGTGGTTTTAGCCATGGTAATTTCTCAGTGCGAGACTATGGCTCATCCTTCCTCAGTGGCTTAAAAAACAAGCACTGGCGTTGCCAATAGGTCTCGCAGTAGGAAAGTTGGAACTATTGGTTTTGTAAATGACAAAGCCCTTTATGTTTTTAAAAAGAAAACAAAAAAAAAGGCATTGTTATTTGCAATTGTAATAGCTCCAACTTTCCTACTTCGAGACCTATTGGCAACGCCAGTGCTTGTTCATTGTGAAATGGTGGTGTGTTCACGTTGCATTTTGAGACGTTTCCTGTCGTGGCCACTATGTTTACCCACACAAGTGAGGTACCATTTTTATCAGAAAATTAGGGTAACTCAGATTTGTAAAGCAAATTTTATTACCTATTGACTTTCGATGCATTTCTGCCTTCCAAATTAAAGACAATGTGTAAGAAATGAGTCATTTTGAAAAATGACCCATAATTCTCATGCTAGTATGAGTATTCCCAATTTCGGAAATGTGCAAATATCTACTGTTTCTAAACTCTATAGGGCAGATTTAAAAGCCCCTAGCACCACTTTTGTGTCACTTTTAACATGGGAAAAGTGACTCAAAAGTGGTACAGGGGCTTGTAAATCTGCCCCTATATTTTGTTCCCATTTCAGAAATACATAGGTGTCTTTCATACCGATTTTTCCATGTATACATTTCCCCATGATAATTGCTATATACCCGGTACATAATAAAAAACTCATTGCAAGTAGCTGCTCAGTTTTTGGCTCTGGGTTCGTCGGGTTGTTGGTGAACCTACAAGTCCTATATATCCCCACAACCAGTAAGGTCCAGTGATTGTAACGGTATATTGCTTTCAAAGAGTTGTCGTAATTAGAAGTTACAGGTGAAAACGTTGGCACAAAAGGCAGTTTTTTTTTTACTAATTTACAATTTTTCCTATATTTAACTGTTAGTTTCTATAAAGAAACCTTGAAGGATCTACACAAACGACCCCTTGCTGTATTCAGAATTTTGTCTACTTTTCAAAAATGTATAGCTTTCCAGGATTCATTATTGCTTTCATACCCATGTCTACCATTAACTGGAAGGAGGTGAAAGCACAAAAAATTGCAAACATAGGCTGTGTAAAAAATGTTGGTTTTCTGACAAAAGTCTGTCATACCCTAAAAGCTGGGAAAATGGTGATTTCAGCCCCACAAACCCTTCTTTGATACCATTTGTAGGGAAAAACCCAGACGCTTTCATTTGAAGCACTTTTTTCCAATTTGTCCCCCAAAAGCCTAAAAGTAGCTGTATTTTGGCTAATTTCTGGGTCCCCTCCAGGGTAATCCACAGACCCTGGCTGCCTTTAGAATCCCCTGGATGTTGGAAGAAAAGGACGCAAATTTGGCGTGGATACCTTATGTGGTCAAAAAGTTGCAGGGGCCTAAGCGCAAACTACCCCAAATAGCCAAAAAATGGCTTATCACAGGGGGGAGGCCAAGCAGTGAAGGGGTTAAAGTTCATAGGGGCTTATTTACAAGACCCTTGCGCCGCAACCTGCTGCGTTATATTTACAAGCACATGTAAAGCCACCCTGCGTGGCTTTACGTGTGCTTGTAAATATCACCCTTTTTCTCGCAACACGTTGTGTGTTGTGGGTGTTCCCACATAACACCCAGGTCCACTGATGCATTTCCAGATTTACGAGCAATCTTAAACCTAGCGATGCATCAGAATGCTATGACACCCCAGGGGTGGCATAGCGAGGCACAAAGAGGAGAAATGTTTTCATTTCTCCTGATTTATTTCCTCTTTCAATCTTTCAATGTGAGCTGCATTTTACAGCACACATTGGAAGAGGAAATCACCTTAATTGATTGTTTTTGTGCAGGAAGGTGACCCATCCTGCACAAAAACAATCTCCCCACAATGCAGGCATCCTTGCACCATGGAGTACTGGACTTGGTGCAGAGGAGGAAGTGCTGTTATGGGAGGAAGCTTAATGGATGTGACAGCACCCCATGTCTCTCCTTTGGTGTGAGGCTTATCAAGTGTTTGTCGAATTTGCCAAGCCTTGTGAGAAGGATAACTTGCCCCAGATAGTCCAGGGACGTCAAACTGCTAGGAGAAAGGGACAGCTGGAGATGCACCGATGACACAACCCACTAAGCTCGAGATAATAGCATACTGCTCTGTTTAACCTCGCACAGACACACCAGAGATGTGATGATCATATAGTTGACTCATGGTGCCCCTGGATGGCACTATAAGGGGCGCGTTGGTGTTTGGTTGATGATGGTTGTCCTAAAAGGGGCACTCATCCTTCTGGATAGTACTGTGACACACCTGTACCCCACACTGCACTTGATTGGGGTTCGATAAGCTGTTTAAGTGATATTGAGCGGGTGGATGTTTGTTTCATTTTTATTCTCGTCATGATAACAGTGTTATGTATTACCCCAGATTTGACCCAGATTCCACCAATTTGTTGCAATGGTTGAATGATAAACAAGAACCTCATCCACGTATTCCCTTTGATAATTGAATGACCTGTGAATGTAACTGTCAATTGATGTCATTGTATATCTTGCCAACTTTTCTTTTTGCTGTTTCTCGGAAACTGAACTGTATTGTTATTGTAATTGATAAATACTTCTGGTATAAAAAACAAAGACCTGGATGATGAATTTGTTTTAGCAACTGTAAAACAGAAGCTAATGAACCTTGACTTAGTGCTAACGCTGCTCTAGCGCTGCGCGCATATCGCTCCTTGTCAGTAGAATTTTTTAAAGCTTCTCTTGCCTTGTTTTATGTAAATTGCGCCGAGCGCTTCGCGCTTTTAATTACCATTCTTCTACCGCTTAGGGGGAAATAAGGGAGTCTTACCCGCACCATAATCGCCACATACCCACATTTGTGGGCTAGAAGGGACTCGGGGGCTCTGCAGCATCATCGCTCCGGTTTTGAGCGCCATCTTGGAGTGGGGAGAAGTCCTTCCACTCTCAGCGCCATCTTGGTGAGGGAGAGACACTCGCCCTGCCAGGACCCACGCATTGGAGGAGGAGGTATTATCAGTAGGACCTCCTACCTCGTTCAGGCAGACCTTGACTTAGTGCTAACGCTGCTCTAGCGCTGCGCGCATATCGCTCCTTGTCAGTAGAATTTTAAAGCTTCTCTTGCCTTGTTTTATGTAAATTGCGCCGAGCGCTTCGCGCTTTTAATTACCATTCTTCTACCGCTTAGGGGGAAATAAGGGAGTCTTACCCGCACCATAATCGCCACATACCCACATTTGTGGGCTAGAAGGGACTCGGGGGCTCTGCAGCATCATCGCGCCGGTTTTGAGCGCCATCTTGGAGTGGGGAGAAGTCCTTCCACTCTCAGCGCCATCTTGGTGAGGGAGAGACACTCGCCCTGCCAGGACCCATGCATTGGAGGAGGAGGTATTATCAGTAGGACCTCCTACCTCGTTCAGGCAGACCTTGACTTAGTGCTAACGCTGCTCTAGCGCTGCGCGCATATCGCTCCTTGTCAGTAGAATTTTAAAGCTTCTCTTGCCTTGTTTTATGTAAATTGCGCCGAGCGCTTCACGCTTTTAATTACCATTCTTCTACCGCTTAGGGGGAAATAAGGGAGTCTTACCCGCACCATAATCGCCACATACCCACATTTGTGGGCTAGAAGGGACTCGGGGGCTCTGCAGCATCATCGCGCCGGTTTTGAGCGCCATCTTGGAGTGGGGAGAAGTCCTTCCACTCTCAGCGCCATCTTGGTGAGGGAGAGACACTCGCCCTGCCAGGACCCACGCATTGGAGGAGGAGGTATTATCAGTAGGACCTCCTACCTCGTTCAGGCAGACCTTGACTTAGTGCTAACGCTGCTCTAGCGCTGCGCGCATATCGCTCCTTGTCAGTAGAATTTTAAAGCTTCTCTTGCCTTGTTTTATGTAAATTGCGCCGAGCGCTTCGCGCTTTTAATTACCATTCTTCTACCGCTTAGGGGGAAATAAGGGAGTCTTACCCGCACCATAATCGACACATACCCACATTTGTGGGCTAGAAGGGACTCGGGGGCTCTGCAGCATCATCGCGCCGGTTTTGAGCGCCATCTTGGAGTGGGGAGAAGTCCTTCCACTCTCAGCGCCATCTTGGTGAGGGAGAGACACTCGCCCTGCCAGGACCCACGTGACACCCAGTCGGCCATTTAAGATGGCCGCTAGACAAGTGCGCAGCGACGGTGCGCAGCGGGGGCGCCGTAGGGGCGCCGGAGGTGCGCCAGAGGTAAGCCCGTTTGCGCCCGTTCGCGCAACGGACGCGCATAGGGCCGCTACCTCTGGCCCCTCCGGTCCAAATCGCATAGCTTACACTCGGACTGAGCTATTCGAACTCAGACCTGGTCAGGACCCGGTCAGACCTTCAACCTCCAAGCCAATTACCTGTGGTTTGCTTAATGTCAGATCCCTCTGTAAGCACCACACGGAAATTGCCTTCCTCATTGAGTCTGAACAGCTCGATGTCCTCTTTCTCACAGAAACATGGACTCGGGAGGACTGTGAGGTCGAGCTGGGCTTAGCCTGCCCTTCAGGATATAAAATTAGCCACTCACCGCGCCCACTTAATCGAGGAGGGGGAATCGGATACATTCACAGAGACTCGCTTACCCTCTCCCAGTTAAAGATTCGAGAGGTACCGGGATTTGAACTGATGGGGTTCTCAGTCAAACAGCAGGAGTCGATCTGCTGCTCGGGTGTTCTTTGTTACCGTCCCCCGGGACCAGCACCATCCATTCCTCTTCTCATTGACCTGATCTATGAACTTGCCAGCTCCCACTCCAGGTTATTAGTTCTTGGAGATTTCAATCTGTGGGCAGGCAGCTCGCTGGACAATGCATTTTTCTCTCTCAGCCAAGCTTGTACAGATATCAACTTAGTGCAGCTGGTGAACGCCTCCACGCATCGGAAAGGCCACACTTTGGACCTGGTGTTTGCGGATCCTCAATGGGCATCATTCGTGGACATCAAGTGCCAATATTGGACGGACCACTTTCTGATTAGGTTTTCCCTTTGGTCGGAGGACCCTACTTCGCGTAAGGCTGGACTACCTCTAGCTAAGCTAGAGAGACCTTGGTCCCGTATCCTAAACACTGCTCCATTGCCGAACATCTTAGTTGAGGACTTCAAACTTGGCAATACAGTCGAAGAAAGTTATACCCTCTTCTGTCAGTCCATAGCTAGCTCGCTGGATAAGTTAGCGCCCCTTCGGAAGTCGCGAGGGAGAGTGAACCGAGCTAGTCCTTGGTACACGAGCGAACTTCGCCAGCTCAAACTCGACTGTAAACGCGCGGAAAGGGTCTGGAGGAAACAGTACCTAGACTCTGAGAAAATTGCATTTAGGTCTGCTATGCATAAATATAAAGCTCAAATTAAGATAGCGAAAGCGACCTTTCTTGAACTCACTCTGAATCAGGCCCCAAACAAGGCTCAGGCCCTTTTTAAAATCGTTAAGGACCTGGCTCACCCTACGTGTGTGGCTAGTGCAGTTCCCTCGTCGCAAGCTCTTTGTGACTCTCTTGCGGATGCCTTTGAGGAAAAAATCCGTAAAATCCTAGCAGGTCTGCAGGACCCACGGAATTCCACCACTGAGGAGGGAGCTCCGGAGGAGATGGCCAGTCGACCCCTGCAGAGGGCTACTAATCTCTGTCAGGAAGCTCCGGTCACGCCCTCCAGTCGACCCCGACCAGATGAGCAGCCCCCCAGCTTGGGAGCTCCGGCGGCAGAAGCCAGTCGACCCCAGCTGAGTAGCCCTCCTTTCCTTCTTTTGGATCAGGCCCTCAGCTTGGGAGCTCCGGCGACTGCGGCCAGTCGACCCCAGCTGAACAGTTCCTCCCTCGCAGCCCCAGATTCGGCTCCCTGCTTGGGAGCTCCGGCAATTGTAGCCAGTCGACCTCAGCAGGGTAGCCCTCTTCCTCCTCCTCTGGAGCCAGCTCTCAGTCTGGGAGCTCCGGCGAGCGAGGCCAGTCGACCCCAGCTGAGTGGCCCCTCCGTCCCCATTTTGGATCAGGCTCTCTGCTTGGGAGCTCCGGAGAATGCAGCCAGTCGACCCCAGCAGAGGAGTCTCTTTTCTCCTTCCTTGGAACCGGCTCTCAGTCTGGGAGCTCCGGCGAGCGAGGCCAGTCGACCCCAGCTGAGTAGTTTCCCCCTTCCATCCCTGAAGGAGTTCGGCGACTTAGCCCTGACGATTTCTTCTGGCTCGCCTTTGGATCCTCTCCCTCCAAGACTATGGAAGGTGTTTCAAGAGGACCTCTTCCAGCCCCTGCACGCCATCTGCTGTCAGTCATTCGAGACAGCTACTGTTCCAAGCTGCTGGAAGAAGGCAGTGGTATCCCCGCTTTTAAAAAAACCTACGCTCGACCCTGCTTGCCTTTCTAACTACCGGCCAATTTCCCTGCTCCCTTTTCCGGTCAAAATTATGGAAAAACTGGTCACCCGCGCTCTGTCCAGCTTCCTAGAAGGGAACAGCTGGTTGGATGAGACGCAATTCGGCTTTCGCCCAGCGCATGGGTCGGAATCCGCGTTGGTGACCGTGCTAGACAATCTGCGGGCGCGAGTCGACAGCGGTCGGGCAGCATTCCTGGTGCTGCTCGACATGTCGGCCGCGTTCGACACGGTCAGCCATCCCACCCTGATCTCTAGGCTGGAGGAATGCGGAGTCAGAGACAAGGCCAGGGATTGGTTAATCTCCTATTTGGACTGCCGTCAGCAACGGGTTTCGTTACCCCCCTTCAGTTCAGAGGAGCGGAGAGTGGGACAAGGAGTACCTCAGGGCTCAGCCATCAGCCCTATACTCTTTAATGTCTACCTCCGCCCCCTAGTCCAGCTCATTAAATCCTTTGGTATCTCCGCATTTAATTATGCGGATGATACCCAGCTGGTCTTTTCTCTGGAGGGACAGGATGCAGTCACACTGGAGACCTTTCACCGGTGCATGCAGGCGACAGCGGAATGGCTCCGGTTGAACTCGCTGCAGTTCAACGGAACAAAGACGGAGGTCTTACACTGTTCCACTGATCGAGTTCCTCGCGATCTCCCAGTAGACTTCTGGCCTCCGTCCTTCTCAGAGACGGTGTCTGCGGCACAATCAGCGCGCAATTTAGGCGTCACTTTTGGGCCTAACCTGCAGTTGGATCTACATGTGAATAAGACCTCTTCTACATGTATGATGCTGATTCGTATGCTGCGCAAGGTCCTTCCTCTCCTCCCTGCGCAAGCCAGACCAGAAGTAGTGCGTTGTACCATCCTAAGTCGACTTGACTATTGTAACGCACTACTTCTGGAGGCCCCGGTAACACTTCTGGGCAAGTTGCAAAGGGTGCAAAATATTGCTGCTAAACTCGCCCTTTCTCGCCCCTACCACAGTTCTTCTACGGCAGCACTGCGAGAACTTCATTGGCTGCCAGTCCATCTACGGGTGCGCTACAAAGCAGCGTGTATTGTGTTCAGGGCTATTCATGGCTTGTGCCCCATTCCTTTGCGGCGAATGTTTGCCTGGTATTGTCCATCTAGAGCTCTACGCTCCTCGTCATCCAGGCTACTGGTAGTTCCACGATTCCAGAGAGTGAGGATGGGGGGCCGCTCGTTCAGAGTAGCGGCAGCCAAACTCTGGAACTCTCTGCCTATATCCTTGAGAAGCCTTGAAGATCTCTTATCTTTTAGAAAGGCTCTAAAAACTCATCTTTTTCCCAGGATAGGCTGAGCTACTGTTTTCATTGAGTACGGGTCAAAGCGCCAGGATGCCCTTGGTGGTGACAGGTTGCGCTATACAAGTATGCCACAATACAATAATGAAGAAGTCTTAAATTGACTACCCAACTGATCTATGTGATGTCTTTGTCTTTATTACACGTAAGGCTAATACCTTACCACCAAATAGAGAATATGTTTGGCGGATGGATCTTATGCTAGGAGCTAAGATTGTTTTGTGCAACAGCAATGGTGAATACTAAAGATTTTTAACTAAAGTGAGAGTTATCATGCACTGCATTTAACACAATGCATCTGAGCGCATTATGTGCTGGAATGCCAGGCAGTGTGCTACCTTCCCCTTTTGTGATTAGCTCCTAGTTGAGCTGTTGGGCTGAGGAGGTCATTGGGATGCTCCTGTGCTCTGGGCGGGGTACAGAAACCTGAGAAGGTTGTGAGCAGCATTGCCGGCACCCCCAAATATAAAATGTTACTCTCTACTGCAGAAAGACAAAAATCTTGGAATACACTGCCTGCACCAACAAAGCCCAAGGTTTTTAACTAAGGTGAGTGTTATTATGCACTGCATTTTCCACAGTGCATCTAGACAACATGGGCATCCGCAGAAATTTTCCCGGGGAGGGGGGGCTAACCTGGCAAATGAAGGGGCGTGGCTAATGTTAATCAATAGGGGAGGGGCTAAAATGGCAGACAATCAGGATCAGGTAATGCTCAGGCCAAACTGAGAAAAAAAGTGGTGAATTCTGCATTTGAAACTGGACAACAATTAGAGCACACATATGAACCCTAATATTACCCCTCTGGCCTCTTAAAACTCATACATTCCCTGATCTCAAAAATTAATCTCCTGGCACCCCAAAACCCATAGCGCATACCTGCCCTGACCCCTAAAATTTTCCCCTGGCACCCCAAAACCCATACCTGCCCTGAAGTCTAAAATGCCCCTCCTTGCAACCCAAAACCCATACCCACCCTGAACCCTAAAATTACCCCTCTGGCCCCTTAAAACTCATACATTCCCTGATCTCAAAAATTAATCTCCTGGCACCCCAAAACCCATAGCGCATACCTGCCCTGACCCCTAAAATTTTCCCCTGGCACCCCAAAACCCATACCTGCCCTGAAGTCTAAAATGCCCCTCCTTGCAACCCAAAACCCATACCCACCCTGAACCCTAAAATTACCCCCTGGTACCACAAAACCCATACCCACCCTGCCCCCCACCCAAAAACTCATACCCGACCTGAACCCTAACATTACCCCTGGCACCCCAAAACCCATATCCACCCTGAACCCTAACATCTGCCCTGGCACCCAAAAAACCCATACCCAGCCTGAACCCTAAAATTACCCCATCTGCATCCCAAAAGCTGAACACTACGGGCCGATTTACAAGCCCCTTACTCCACTTTTGTGTCACTTTTAACATGGGAAAAGTGATGCAAACGTGGCCCAAGGGGCTTGTAAATCTGTCCCTACAAAGACTGTCCTCCTTGATGTTTCCATGCATGTAAGTCTAAAACACCGTAACCTAGATATGCAGCCAGTAGGTAATGCAAGTGATGCTGTAGAATGCATTGAAGTTACTGGAACGCACTTAAAAACTGCTGCTTGTTCTTCTGATACTATTCAGTGGAGTCGGACTGATCAGCAGCACTGTCGTACTGGCATCCAGCCCCTCCCAAAGGTCTCACTTTCTAGATAGGTGTGGGTCAAATGTCTCCTGGATTTTCCTTGCCTGGGCCTCCTCTGCTTCTTCATCGATGCCCTTGGATGTAAAAAGAGACAGATCCATGGCCCTGTTCACCATTTAGCTGGTGAGCAACGCCGTGGATGTGTATTCAAGTGCACAGACAGCAGGGTGAAAGGGATGGCAGTGCAGGTGACACTTTTCCTTTGTAAAGTAATTCCTGCTGGCATCATAGCCCAGGGTGTGCTGTATGTGCACTTGTATGGAATACACATCTATACAGATGTACAGACAGCAAACTCTGGGCTATGACGCCAGCAGAAATTCCTATACAAAAGAAAAGCATCACCTGCACTGGCCATCCCTTTCCCCCTGCTGTGCACATCTTCGCACTCCCACCCCATGACGAGGCAGCTAGAAGTGGTGATTTGTCATTCTGAGGGGTGTGAATGTTAAAAGAATGTGTGTGCCTGGGTGAGACAGCTTCCCAGCACACCACACACACACAGCCGCACCGGAGTACTTCACACAGGTCTTTATAGGACCATTTACTTGGTAATGAGGCTTTGTTGTGTTTTCTCCCCTACTTAGAGCCCCTGCATCTCCACTCTGCACATGGCTTTGGCTGGATGAATTACCCCCCACTCCCAAAATTTGAGGGAGACGAGTTGACGTGAGGTTTAAAAGAGGTGCGAACGAGGGATTGAAGACGCTGAGTGATGACCGTGATGGGGAAGACATTTAATGCAGTTTACTTTTCAAATGGGTTTATTGTACAAATCCACTTTGACAGACTCGCAGACAGCAAATGCTGCTACCTTTCCATCAATAAACGAAAGTGGGGTGCCAGTGCTGATGTGAATGGTTTAAATAAACAATTAACCAAACAGAACTTGAAAAATCATTCAAGAACGGGAATTACTACTTAATAGCTTTTTATTTTCTCATTTTTTGAAAGAAAGAACTTATATTTTTATAACATCATCCAAGAGAGCATATTCAAAAAAGGACACACAAAAATAGGGAAACTGACTACTAATCATCAGTCATTCAATGTTGCAGACATATCACAGGCATTCAAAAGAGCATTCAAAACACTTAGGAAGGGGGGGTACAAAAACATGTAATACAGTTTTTAAAATATGTACATTCTATACTACAAAAAGAAACAAGAAGCCACAATCTGCGACCACAGTTTTACAATAGTAACAAGTTGATCAGGTTCTTTTCTTCCTTCATGTGGTGGTGATGAGTGTGTGCAGGGCGCCTGCACTTCTCGCCTCTGTCATTAGTAGCCCCCTGCTTCTATCTGAACGCCGAGGATCACCCCCCACCCTCCCCCCCCAGGGCCGTTTCTAGGTGTTTTGCCACCTGTAACGACCGGATTCTCATGACAGTCAGCTCACCAACCGTGGTTAACCCAGTCGTCATGTAACAACACTCTTCCCTGGCCACTATTTACAAAACATCTAGAATACTCACCTGAGAAAGTGAAAAGAAGCTTTTTACATGCCTGTATAGTCAAACATATCACTAATACTTAATGTATTCCATATCTTATCCTATATTTACCTCATTTTATATTCTTTAACGTCTCCCAACGATCTCTTTGACGTCACCCGACGATATCTTTAACGTCACCCGACGATATCTTTAACGTCACCTGACGATCTCTTTAACGTCACCCGACGATCTCTTTAACGTCACCCGACGATATCTTTAACGTCACCCGGCGATCTACTCTAATGGGGATAACTAATAGCGGTTCAGCTTTAAGAGTTATTTCCCAAATGAAGTTCACACTCTCCCCCAATCATCAGTTACCTTTGCAGATGGGCATATCCCATCCTTCTGTATGTCAGCACCTGGTTAAAAGGAAAGGTTAATCTCATTCATGAAAACAACATTCAAAGATATTGGTCATTAGATCTTTATTCTACAATCAAACATGACCGAATGAGCAAAAGACAAATAAACTAAGTTAGTCGATAACTATAACCTAAAAAGGGGAATAAAGATGAATAGTTAAACGCATTCTACACTAAGCTCAGAACTCCTCACCTTAGACGGGTGTCTTTCCATCGCAGCAACGGAGCTGATCCCTCTCTCTCGTTCTCTTCTATGCGCTTGGGACTCTGCTCTCCCTCTATGGCTCACGAATACACGTCTGCACCGCTATGCCTCATCTACGCTGCCATGGTTCCAGAATACTCGAACCCTCTTCTGGTCTTAGTCTCTGCCACTCCTGTATGATGTCACTACAGGACTTTCAATCACTCTCCTTCTTCACTTCAGGATTTCGATTAGCTGATGGTATTAGTCTCTATGCACCAGCCTTCAGACCAACTTCTTCGGTCTACTCCACAAGTTGCTCTCTCTCTCTCTACTCTACTCGCTCCTTGATAATATAGAGCTCACTTTCTCTATGGAAAATTCCGGCATTAGGCCGACTCCCACCGAATTCCTGTACCAGTCCCCGGCCCCCTTCGCCCTCCGCAGTGGCCACCTGCGTATTGCGTCTAGAGCCGGGGAGACAAACACATTCCTTCGATAAGGGCCAGTCTTGACCGGTTCCTCTCTAGCGAACAACAGGATGAATTCTAACCACTACCTTTACCCTGCAAGCGCCTCGGACAGCTGAGGCAGAGATACAAAATGGCTTCTCTCTAGCTTTCGGGCCTGTAGGCCCGAGAAAACGGATAAAGGCACTTAACCCTGTCAAAGCACATAGTTAAGCCCTACAAATAAACGCAAATCCAACTAGGACTGAAATGGTAGTAAATTATAGTCACCACCAGTCTGAAAGTAGACTAAAATTACCCTGTCGCTACATTCCACTCCTGACTAAATGTACTAGCATTGAAAGTCAAAGAATAAAAGGGGAACTCAAACAGGACGTATATCAGTTGAGGAATAATAGGAAACAATACGTGTTCTGTCATTGATCTGGTCCTGCGCTCTCTCTAGACTCTCGTCGCAGCAGACCAAAGGGAGTCCAACGACGACACATCCGGCAACAACAATCCAGGCAATGATCTGCAACAAAAGGATAGGCGTTACTCATTCTCGCAGATAACATTTATCAGCTGGGACTACATCCCAGCTTTCCTGCCCTGGCCTCATCAATAAGATTGTATTATCAGATCCTGTTGCTATAATTTTGGCCTGTTCAGGGGGATTATTTGGCGACTGCACCCACACTCTAGCTCCAGGATTGTCAGTTGAACCAATACACCGGTTCCACAAATTATTAACAGAGTTGGAGCAGTGCCCTTTTGAATCGCACCACTGAAAACAGGCATAATGACCAATTGAGCGATTCGATAATTTTTCTGGATTGTGATCTCAGAATCGCCACTGTTCAACAAGATGACTTTTATTTCTCCTTGGTAATCACTGTCAATTACTCCACCAAGCACCTGACTGCCTTTTAAAGCTAAACCAGATCTCGGGGCAATCAACCCAAAATGCTCTGCTGGTATTTGAACACCAATTCCTGTTTCAATTATCACAATACTGTTGATTTTTAGAACAGTAATTTTCAAAGAATGCAGGTCTAAGCCTGCGGATCCAGGGGTTGCTCTATGTGGAGCCAAGGCTCCGGGGGTGATTTCCCAGCAAAGAAACTGTGCTTTTAACTGAATTCGGTTGAACAACAATGTGAGGAGGAAATAAACGCATTAAAGGAGAATTTGAATACAAATACGGTCTGTTATTCAAAATCATTAAAGCATCTGATAAATGATCTCTCCAGTTCTTTAGGGTACCGTCTGACAATTTGCACAGCTGATCTTTTAACAATCCATTCATCCACTCAATCAGGCCTGCGGCCTGTGGGTAATAAGGAATATGAAATACCCAGTCGATATTGTTTTTTTGCACAATAATTTTGTACCAAGCGTCCTTTGAAATGGGAGGCATTGTCAGACTGCACCTGAAGTGGAGTACCATAATATAATGTAATTAAATCCAATGTCTTCATGGTGTTTATTTGGGTCGCTCTCTTGCATGGAAAAGCGATTAGAGAACCGCTATAAGTATCAACAACAGTACAAACATATTGACAATTTTTTGCTCATGGGTAAAGGACCGATATAATCGATCTGCCAAATTTGTGTGGGGGATTTACCTCGATGTAGCTGGCCTTTCACTATTCTAGGCACTTCTCTTTGTCGGGAATGTTGGCATATAGGGCATTGAAGTATTGCTGTTTCAATCAAATCAAGAGGAATATGAATGCCTCTATCAGTAGCCCACCTGCTAGTAATTTTCTCTCCAAAATGTCCTGCTTTTTGGTGGGCCCACTTCACCAATCCCACCAAATCAGAATTCTGTTGGTCCACCACTGCCTCAGAAATTTTAGATTTCTCATCTGCAATGTTATTAAATAGCTTGTCAAGTGAATCAATAGGCATATGAGCATCAACATGAAACACGGTTACATTGCTCTGAGGAAGTAACTCACAAATCTCTTGCCACAGTTCTTTACCCCAAAGTTCTCTTTGTGACAAGACGGGGCTAGGCTAGAGCCAGGACAATCTGCATTCGTTTGTACTCGGAGATAATATTGCGAAACCTGTGAACCCTTGACCTCTACCTTCGGGTCACATAATGAAAGCATCCTGAATAGAGTAACTCTGACTCCGGGAGATGAAATAATTATGCATAAGTACTCTTGATTTTTTGAAATGCATAGCTACTATCTGAACCCTCGCCCTGCTGGAACCCTTTCTCTTTGAGGCTCACAATGGTGTGCATCATCTCTTACCTGGATATTTAAGGCTTTTGGGCAGCACGAACTGAGAGAAGCTAGAGACAAGATAGTCCGATCTCGCCTGGAATGTGATTATTGATCGCAGAAAGTTTGAGGGAACTATCCAGTTCTCTACCTAAGAAGATTGGCCGTTGTGTATTAAATAAATTTGCCCGTCCCCCCACTGTCCTCTTATGAATGCCCTGATGAAGGTGCAGCAGTATATCTGGCCGGTCACCGAAACGCGCGTTGGCGTTGTTTATCCTTGTCCTGTTTCTACCAACTGGGGTCTTCAGCACTGCACTGAGAAGACTCTACAGGATCAAGTCCATTTGTCACTCTGGAACCATCTAGAGGAGGGTGGATGATTGTGAAGTGTGTGGATTTAGGTGAATGTAGACTGAATGAGTGAATGTTGAATGCATAGAGTGTGGGGTATAAGGGGTTGTTTTATAGACGTTATGAAAATTTAGTGTGTAGTGTATATCTCTGTTTTTTAAGTGTAATTTTCTAAAGATACAAGATGAAAACATTTATCGAAAGTTTAAATATATAAAAAATAAACTAAATAATAAATAAAAAGACTGTTACTTGGCTGGATCTGATTTTTGGTTTCTGAATACTGTGAGCTCAACCTTGCTTAATATATGTGATGGACTCTGAGTGAGCCATAGCCTTATTTTGTTTGGCAGATATTTTGTTTGATTGTTGTTCTGATCTTCCCCTGCCTGTCTGCCATATATCAGTTTCTTGGGGGGCCCCTCTTGTATTGGATACTTTACCCCAAATAGTCTTGTTGTGAACCATCCAATTGTGGGACTGCCATGTAGGTAACCAGACTACTAACCCATTCGCAGTTGACCATGAATCAGTAAAAATATGACATGTTCCTGGCAATTCTTGTTTTAGAACTTGGTATACAGCATATAATTCTGCAAACTTACTACTTCGCCCTTTACCAGTAGTGTTCAACAATTTCTGAGTTGTGGGATTATACGAGAATGCTTTCCAATGTCTCTTCTCTCCTATGTACCTGGCTGAACCATCCGTAAACCATACGTGTTTTCTATCCTCCACGGACAGATCATCGGATGGCATACCCCACTTAACAGGAGATTCCTGTACTATTGGTACGGAGAACTCTTTCTCTTTCTCTTCCATCGGCGCCTGTGCCACTTTCTCATACAACATTGCAACTCCTTTTGGGCCCACACGAGCCCGATCTTGTATATACCAATCCATTTTATGATGCTCACTTCCTGAGCATGGCCAATTCTATGAGTTTTTGGCAAAATCAAAACCCACTGCATTATTGGAATTTCTGGTCTCAAAATCACATCATGTCCTAATGTTAATTGCTCGGTATCCACCAGAGCCCAATAGCATGCAAGCAACTGTTTCTCAAAAGGTGTATAACGCTCACCAGCGTCAGGTAACCTTTTAGTCCAAAAACCTAGAGGCGCTCTAGTTTTACCCAGCTTTTGCCATAGACTCCAATTTGCATACATATCTTGTACAGATACATTCAAATCCACATCACCATCACACACTGGCCACAAATCAAAAGCATGCTGAATCGCTTCTTTCGCCAAATCAAACGCATCTTGTTGTGCTCTGTTCCATTCAAACGCATTCTTTTTACGTGTAACTTTGTACAAAGGGGCCAAAATCTGACTCAAATGTGGAATGTGTTGACGCCAAAAGCCAAATAAACCAATGAATCTTTGGGCTTCTTCTCTGGTTTTACGGACTGCAAATTCTGCAATTTTCTGTTTTACTTGTGGAATTACTTCACGATTCCCTTCATGCCAATGAATACCTAAGAACTTCACATGTTGTGTTGGACCCTGCAATTTATCAGGATTCATTTCCCAGCCTTTGCTTTGTAAATGTGCAACAATTCGCTCTAACTGTATTCGCTCCTGATCTTGTGTCTCACCTTGGATTAGTATATCATCTATGTAATGACACACCTGAATCTTTGGATCTACTGTCACCTCATCTAAATGCTCTGCTACTATTCTGTGACAAATTGTCGGACTGTGTACATAGCCCTGGGGAAGACTTCTAAACGTCATTTGACGGCCATTCCATGTAAAACTGAATTGTTCTTGGCATTCGGGAGCAATTGGAATAGAAAAGAAAGCATTAGCAATGTCAATGGTTGCATACCATGTACCTGAATGTTTCTGAATTCTTTCAATTAAAGTAATAACATCAGGGACTGAAACAGTCAAAGACGGTGTATGTTTGTTCAATTCTCGATAATCAACAGTCATGCGCCAAGAATTATCACTTTTGCGTACCGGCCAAACAGGATTGTTCCAGGACGAAGTTTTAGGAATTTTCACTCCTGCGTCCATCAGGTCTTTAATGGTAGCACTGATTTCATCGTGCCCACCAGGAATACAGTATTGTTTCATTGAAACCACCTTCGTGGCTTGAGGAATTTTAATCGGAGGCATTTTTAAGCATCCGACTCTCACAGGTTTTGTTGATATATAATGCTTGTGTCCAAATTTGTAACATCCGTCATCTAAATGCAATGTCATACCTTTCAAAATGTCAATTCCAATTATATATTCATCAAGGGTTACCACCAATACATGATACTCTTTTCGGGGGTTCCTACCTATTCTCATTTCAAGTTTAGTTTGTACTACGGGGGTTTCTTTACCACCTAATCCAGTAATCGTGTAACCCTGTCCTTTAAACTTTTTAGGATTTCCAGAAATTAGAGTGGCCTCCGCTCCAGTATCCACTAATGCTCGGGCCCTCTGTATATTTTGATGTCTCCAATAAATCTCAATGTCTACATAAGGCCTGTAATCTCTATGAGCCCAATTTTGAACTGGAGCTTGACCTACTTCCTAGTCTCGTTTACTGTGTTCTGTCGCCCAAGACAAATCAGGATAAAGACTCTCATATCGTTTGGGTAATGTCACCTCTCGTTCATACCCTTTCTCTTCAAGAAAAGTGTATTTGTCATTTGAAAAATATTGTGATCTCCGTTCGAGGGATCGTGATCTTTTGTCTCTCAATCTCACCTCTGGGGATCGATATCTCTCTCTCTCATCCCTTTGTATAGACTGATCTCTTCTCTCGTCTCTATCTCTCTCCCTCTCCCTTCTGGAATGGGATGAGTCATCTCGTCCTGCTCCACTCTCTCTCACCCCCTCTCTCTCTGCCTCTCTCTCGACGCGGCATAGTATCATCGCCACTACCATCAGAACGGTTAACGTCAAAGTCTTGTTTACGGACCTTTCTAGCTCCTTCCTTCCTGTCAAGGCCATGCCTGTGAAACATAGCCCATAAGATATTATTCGGTAAATCATGAATGTCATCAGCTTTCACACCATCCTTCACAAGAGCTTGAAACATGTCACGTCTAGAGAATCTGAAATCATTAGTGCGACCTTCCGGTCGAGACTGTCGTTCAGGTTTAATCCACTCACCCAACTCACCAAGTTCACGCACAGCCTCAATCACTTCAGCCAAAGTGTTACCAGTCTGATTGATTAATAGATTCATCATCACCTGTTTGTACGCAGGAGGAGAAGTACGAATGATTCTGTTTCTTGCAGATGCATTGAGCAAACCATCCATCAATCTATTCGCTGTACCTAAAAAGATTGCTGTTTTCATAACCTCCTCCTTCAATCGCTGAGAAGCATCTCTCAAAGTATACCACGGTTTCTCATTAATAGGCCAATCAGATTCAGTAGGGTATTTGCGATTACAACCCTGCATAGCTAATTGCAACATATTAGTCTGATCATCGCTATTATAGTTACGGAAAGATTCCTGAACCATAGGATCAGAACTCAAAGTACAAAATTTCACAGCATGGCCTTTATCCAACGAGATACCTGAAGCACCCAAATCAAAAAGGCGGACCATCCAAGTAAGTAAAGATTCACCCGACTTCTGCCGGAACCTATCCAAAATGTCATTTAATTCTTGTTGAGTATAATCCTCTAAGCTATCAAGAGGAATTCCCTGAGGAGCCTGAGGATTGCCCTGTAATTTACGTCGATAAATCGGTTGAGTGGAAATTTCAGTACGGTCTTTAGAGTCACAATGACGTCTAGTGCGAGAAGGCTCATGCGCAGCATTCTCTTCAGCCGTAGAAAATGAATCAGATGAATTGCAAATATCACCATCCCATTCGTCAGGGTTCCAATCGAGCCCTGCCTTTGCAACAAACATACGCACTTTCCTGGTGTTAACTCTACCACGTCTGTGTCGATACTTGTATTTCGCAATGCGCACAGCAGCCCTTTCGGCTACAGCTTGATACGTTTCTAATTTATCAGCAAGCAATTTATTTTGACATCGTAAAAGAGTAACATAATTTTGAATTTAAACAACCTGTTCTTCAAAGGATGTATTCTCGCGCTGTAATCGAGAACATCTCTTATGTACAAGCCGGTACGCATTCAACAAAATCCAACCTCTACGTCCCAATATGGGAAGCTCTTCGCCTTTCGCCACCGGAACTTTCTGCAAGCACGCGACCACCTGAGCTGGCTCAGCATCTTCCAAGCATGAATTCCAGTTCTCACTCAAACCAGTAGAATTAGCCCATTCATGAGCAAGCGCTTCATAAGCAGTTGATTCCCAACCAGGAATTTCCAAAGGCAATTGAAAAGACGATTTCGATTTCTTCGAAAACATCATACAATCACAATAAACACACAAAAACAAATAAGAAATATACAATCAATAAAATGTATATACAAAATCGTTTACGGCGAGAACCAACGGACCCTCATACAGAATCACGAAGGAATACCCGCACCCTTCAAACGAAAACGGTTCGTGACGCCAAATGTAGCGACCGGATTCTCATGACAGGCAGCTCACCAAACGTGGCTAACCCAGTCGTCACGTAACAACACTCTTCCCAGGCCAATATTTATAAAACATCTAGAATACTCACCTGAGAAAGTGAAAAGAAACTATTTACATGCCTGTATAGTCCAACATATCACTAATACCTAATGGATTCCATATCTTATCCTATATTTACCTCATTTTATATTCTTTAATGTCTCCCGACGATCTCTTTAACATCACCCGACAATATCTTTAACGTCACCCGACGATCTCTTTAACGTCACCCGACGATATCTTTAACGTCACCCGACGATATCTTTAACGTCACCCGACGATATCTTTAACGTCACCCGACGATCTCTTTAACGTCACCCGACGATATCTTTAACGTCACCCGACTATCTACAATAATGGGGATAACTAATAGGGGTTCACCTTTAAGAGTTATTTCCCAAATGAAGTTCACACTCTCCCCCAATCATCAGTTACCTTTGCAGAAGGGCATATCCCATCCTTCTGTATGTCAGCACCTGGTTAAAAGGAAAGGTTAACCTCATTCATGAAAACAACATTCAAAGATATTGGTCATTAGATCTTTATTCTACAATCAAACATGACAGAATGAGCAAAAGACAAATAAACTAAGTTAGTCGATACCTATAACCTAAAAATGGGAATAAAGTTGAATAGTTAAATGCATTCTACACTAAGCTCAGAACGCCTCGCCTTAGACGTGTGTCTTTCCATCTCAGCAGCGGAGCTGATCCCTCTCTCTCGTTCTCTTCTATGCGCTTGGGACTCTGCTCTCCCTCTATGGCTCACGAATGCACGTCTGCACCGCTATGCCTCGGATACGCTGCCATGGTTCCAGAATACACGAACCCTCTTCTGGTCTTAGTCTGTGCCACTCCTGTATGATGTCACTACAGGACTTTCAATCACTCTCCTTCTTCACTTCAGGATTTCGATTAGCTGATGGTATCAGTCTCTATGCACCAGCCTTCAGACCAACTTCTTCGGTCTTCTCCACACGGTGCTCTCTCTCTCTCTACTCTACTCACTCCTTGATAATATAGAGCTCACTTTCTCTATGGAAAATTCCGGCGTTAGGCCGACTCCCACCGAATTCCTGTACCAGTCCCCGGCCCCCTCCGCAGTGGCCACCTGTGTATTGCGTCTAGAGCCGGGGAGACAAACACATTCCTTCGATAAGGGCCAGTCTTGACCGGTTCCTCTCTAGCGAACAACAGGATGAATTCTAAACATTACCTTTACCCTGCAAGCGCCTCGGAGAGAGCCGAGGCAGAGATACAAAATGGCTTCTCTCTAGCTTTCGGGCCTGTAGGCCCGAGAAAACGGAAAAAGGCACTAAACCCTGTCAAAGCACATAGTTAAGCCCTACAAATAAATGCAAATGCAACTAGGACTGAAATGGTAGTAAATTATAGTCACCACCAGTCTGAAAATAGACTAAAATTACCCTGTCGCTACGCCGCCCTAGGCCAGAATTGAAAAATGCCCCCCCCCCCTCCCTTTTACAACCATCAATCTGTACCCCTGTCATCCAGGCCTCTGTAGTTTCTCACTCTCTATACACTTTCATTCTTTCTCTTCCAACAAAATCGTTTAGCACTCTTTGAGAACATCAACTGCCAGTGACAGTGGCAACTCTGTTCGTTTTGCTGCAGTGTAGACTGGCCTTGGTGACTGGCCCATCCCTGTACCAGGCTGTCATCTCATCATCTTCCATCTCATCAAAGGGTGAGCTCAGGAGCCTCTCTGTCCTCACTCGATCCTGTAACATGATTTGAGAGGGTACAGAGAAAAATCTAGAAGTGAAAAACTGAACTCTGTGCAGTGAAGACAGACAGATGTCAGCTTTCAGTTTCCTGCCTCAGAGCCTGGAAGTAACTGCATGCTGCCTGAAGGTCCATGCTACAGCATCTGAGGAGCAGTAGTGGATTGATGCTGGCAGCTGAAGCCAGGAAAGTTAGAAAAAACTGTCTATGTGTGAGAGAGACAGTGAGTGCATGTGTGTGCGTTTGTGTGTGTGTATGTGATTGTGTGTATGTGACAGAGACAGAGAGAGAATGTGTCCCTGTGTGAACATGTGAGCACGTGTGTTTGTGAGTGGAAATGACACATTTCTGGCAATGACATATGTAAAGTATTTCTTGGCAAAATGATGGCACTGGTATACTAGATGTAATTGTTAACATAAGGGAATACACCCAATTCATATTAGGTGCACCTATTGACATACACAGTGTATCCACTGCACATTCTTAGTAAATGGGGTCCAAGCCTGGGGAGCGTCCGGCTCCACTTTCTTGGCACACCAATGGCTAATGAGCCAATCAGTGTAAAATTTGACCCCATATCATTCAAAATTTACCCAGTGGAGAATCTCCCTGAGCCCTTATAGCAGAAGTCTATGAATATGACTGAAACCTGCACTGATACCCTTTATGCTGTTCCTGATTGCTGTGCCTTCCGTACATAGTTGTGCCTTTTCATGTGGTGCTGTGGCTGGTATTGAGGCAGTAAGTGGACATTGGGGCTATAATTGGACAGCATAGCAGGGTCATCTGGATAAATATGCCCCATGGGTATATGATAGCCACATCCTTGTTATAATTGCAGATCTGTTGGAATATGTATAATAACTCAAACAGACTTGTACCTCCTTTAGCATTTTTGTTATTTTATTGACCAGGGATTTAATTTTGCTCTTCAGACCATAGGTTGCACCTTATTGCACATCTGCTGCTGAGCCAACATATGCCAGGTCTGATTAATATTTTATGCAGAGGTTAGTAGGGAGGTCGTCGAGGCACTGGGTGTTTGTTAAAGAAAGCCACGGCTCCTTAGCCGGTGTGTACATCTTAATTGCAGCGGAGCGCGTAGTACCGAGTTCAGTTGGCACCTCCATAGGGCCCTGAAAATTTGAAGCTATCATCTTTATCAAATCCGGTGCTGTCTTAATACTGCACCTTTAGTTCCCTCCTGGGAACACTGTTACTTTTTTTTCGATTCCCTCCACAGGGAAATGGATTGTTGCTCTACCTTTACTTTAGACACATCTTTGGGGTGATGACAAGTCGGGCTGCGTTTAACTTTCTCCTTCACTGCGTCCCTGAGCTGTTGCAAGAAAGTGACAGGGGACCTCAAACTCCAGTTTGTTGCCGCCCTCCCTCTTTTGCCGCCCACTGCATAATTTGTTCCGTTTGTGGTATTAAACACACTTCCATTGCTTGTCTTCGGTCATACCTTGACCAGTCCACTTCTGCTTATCCACTTTGCACTGGTGTAAAGTCAGCAAAAGTTAAGCAAACCAGCGCAGAGTGTCGAATTGTTATTTACTTTCCAGCCCAAAACATGTTTACACTGGAAAGTTGCCTGAAAATAACAAAAAGTAGTGCTTAGCTCTGAGTTGTGTTCTTTTGCCAAAGGGGCATCCTATGGGTAGTATACAAGTGTTCCCATGCTACTACCCATGATGGAAAGCCCTGTCTATTACCATCGATAGACAAGCAGCCAAACTGTGCGCTAGCGCTTGGGAAGAGAGCATCAGTGCCATATCTTTGTAGATATGGCGCTCTCCTGCTTGCTCCATTGAAGACAATGCAATCCTCCATCTCCTTGGATAAGGGAGAGCAGAAGTCTTGCTAATTATGACTGTCTGTCTTCTAGATAATAACAGTGCCAAGTCCATGAATCTGTTCTTCACAGAGTTAGATGCACTGTACGTTTTAGAGATGGAGAAGAAGGAAAGAGAAAGTAAGGACACTATATGTGATAAGAGGAAACAAATCACTGTTCGGTGGTGAGTATGTACTCTTAAATTTCACCAACAAATGAAATCTTAGTTCTCCACCTAGATGCTGTGCACAAGCCACCAGGGAGTGGAAAAAAGACTCAGAGCAAGAGAGTCCCAGAGAGACAGAGGCCCAAAGGTAAAGACAGAAAGGTTGTTTGTCTGGTCCGCGGACTGAAGGTGTGTTTCCTTAGTTCCATCCTGGGAGCACTGTTATTTTTTTCTGATTCCCTCCACTGGAGTCGACCGCCCCCAAATAGCAGCGTTTATTTGGAGCGGCAGAGCTGTGATGAGCCCGGCCTAACCAGAAACGGCCCTGACCCCCAACCACCGGCACCTGGAGGGGTCGCCGTGATGTCTAGCGTGACCAACTGGCATGGGTGCAAATTCAGGACAGTGAGTGTAAAAATTCAGGACAAAGTGTCAACATTTGGTACAAAAATTCAGGACAGGAGGTCAAAATTTAGGATAAAAGGTAAGGTTTACAGACACATCAGAGAAGGTTGCCCAATAGTATATAAGTAAGTAAATAGACAACCACTAAAGTACAAGTGAAGTTTATATAAGGTTCAGACAATTGTGCACTTCATGGTTTGTCAGTATACGCGCAGCTTTAAGCAAATGTGTAGGTCTTTTTGTGGTAACAAAACCGCCCTCACCTTTCCAGCTCCCAGAGAAAATGCATGATGCCCGGTCCGGCCAGTCTCGCCTTGATACCACCCTCCAATGGCGCCCTTCATCTTCACATAGACCCTCTCTCATGTGTATTTAATTTCTTCTATAGTGCTACTCATCCCAAGTATGCGGGCAGAGTTTTGGAGTGCATTACAGCACACACATATTACATAGAGACAATCACTCTTTTTTTTTTTTTTTTTTTTTTTTTAAGACCAATGGTCCCAAACTTTATTTAGTTTCACAGGTAATAAAGCAGTTGATCACACAATGTCATAAAAAAGAATAATTACTACAAACGTTACCCAGCTAGTAGCATGCTTTGACATGTCAGTCATACATAAGTGAAAATAAACAGTAGCCAGGGGAGATGCATTAGTCCACAAACGGCAGTGCCAGGAAAAGTCTCGGGTTGCGGTGCTCGTAGCCCGCAGCACTGCAAAAGGACCAAGGTGGTCTCGTAAGCCAACAACCATTGTCCTAGGCTGCTTTTCCTGGTCGGCACAGAAGTAGTCAAAGGCAGGATCACATCCCACACTGTTACATGGGTCGCTGGGTTACAGTCTCCTGATCTTGGCAGTGTCCAACAGGCATTGTGTGAAGAGTAAACGGGGAGGGGAAATCGGACATCATCATGGGTACAGTAGAAACAATCACACTGCCAACCAGGAAACACAACAGGAAAGTAAAAGATGGGGGGAGGGAGAAACATTTAAACAACAGTCGGACTAGTATTTGCGTTTACAGTAATGTGTCAGTGATCCTAGCTGTGTGTGTTGCACCCTATGTGGGCCGTTTGGGGGCGGGGGCGGCTGAGTATGTATGGCTGCTGCGATCGCGGGGCGGGGGGGGGGGGGGAACGACAGGGGGCTCCTCCCGCTGGGCAGGACCTCGGTGGCCGGGGGAGGGAAGGGAGGGGGAGGGGGGGGCTCGCTCCACAACCGGACGGTAGACGACAGGACCCTCACTGTTCCGCGTCGGGGCGGTTACCCTATACCGGCCCGGGTGCACGCCCGGTGGTACGCGGTCAGGGCAACGTCCCAGTCTTGGGCAATCGGGTACTTCCGGAGGCCCGCGGTCTCCTCCCTGTGTAGAGACACACTCTCCGCGCAGGGCCAGTTGTCAAAAGAGCGACGCCAGTCAACAGGGCGCGGCACTCTTCCATTGTTTCGTGATGAGCCGCTTAGCTGTAATGAGTCCTAGGTCCCAGAAACGTGCCCTTAGTTTGGTCTGTTTGGTTCTCTTGTAGAGCCCCAGTAGGCATGCTTCCCACGTCTTGGGGAGGGTATCGCCCGTGGCCGCCGTCAATGTGTCAGCGACCGCCGACCAGTACAAGGTGAGTTGGGCGCAACTCCAGAGTGCGTGTAGGAAGTCTGAGTTCTGGAGGCCGCACCTGGGACACGCCGACGACGTGAGTCCGAAGTAGCGATTCAGTTTGTCTGGGGACAAATACGCGCGGTGTATTATGTGATATTGGATGATCTTGAATCGCGCGTTGCGTGGAATCTTTCCGGCGCCTGCCAATACCGCAGCCCACTGTTTGTCTGACCAGACACTACCCCGGTCGGTCGTCCACTTCTCTCTCAGCCTTTGGGAGGAGAATTGAGTATGACTGTGCAGCGCTTGTGCCAACCAATGTACTATATGGGAACCGTCGCCCATCACATGTAGATATAGAGACAATCACTCATATAAATGGGAATGTCAATGTGTAGCAAATGTTGCTTAAGATAATGGGGCTTACAATGTGTAATCATACTTTCATCCATCATTCAGTCTTTCACCATTCATTCTGTCCTTCCATCTGTGTGCCCATCCATGTCCATATTCATCCATTTACAAACCTATCCATCATGTTTCCTTCCATCCATCATTTCAATCATCCATCCCTCAATCCACCCTTTTACTAATCCATCATCCATCCATCCACCCTTTCACCCTATCCATCCGTACACTAATCGATCCACTCTTCCACCCAACCTTCCATCCACCCACCCATCCACCCACCCATCCATCTACTCACCCACTCATGAATCAATCCATTGAACCTGTCATTCATCCATCCTTTCACTCATCCATCCACTCTTTCACTCCATCACTGATCTTTCCATCCATCTACCTGCCCTTTCACTCACTCATCTAGCCTTACATCCACCCTTTCACTCATCCATCCATTCACCCTTTCACTTATCAATTCATCAATACAACCTTTTACTTATGAATTCATCAATCCATCCATCATTTCACTCATCCATCCACTCAATCACTCGCCTGTCATCCACCCTTTCACTCATCCATCCATCCATCCATCATTTTACTCATCTATCCAGCCATCCATCCACCCATCCCTTCACTTACGTACTCACTCACCTTTTCACATTAATTATGAGACCCATCAAGAACTCCACCCTCGCTGTAGTTCCTAAAGCAAGGGGTAGGGTGGAGCAGGGTTCACTATGCCCCTGCACATAGGCAATCTGAAAAAGTGGAAGGCATGAGTCATCCATGATGCACAGTACCTTGACGTGAGCGATTGTGACATGGTGTTGTTTACAGAGCTTTAAGTGGAATGAAAAAACTAGGGGGGTCTCTCCAAAAGGGTGTTTGATCTTATAAAATGTGTGGCTTAAAACACATAAGCTAAAAATCTGTGCTTAATATAATGTGCCACCCGACTGGTATTTTTGTTGCTTCTGTCATTGCATCCAGATATATAATACAACAAGTAACGTTACACTTAGAACAAGTAACATTACACCTACAACAAGCCAGAACTATTGGCTTTGTCAATTGTTGTTTGTTTGCATAAAATAGAAAAGCAGCAACCATGGCTGCTATATTATAACTCTAATCCTTTCCTTTCAACTTCTTTCACGGCCTTGCTTTGGCTAACTGGATTCTCACCTAGCAGCAGCATGGGCGTTTTTGCACTTCCATGAGACAGAATGCCCTGCCCTGGACTGAGGCTGGAGGAGGCCACCACATGCCGCGCCAGCCCAGACTGACCCATTGTCATTCTGTATGTGGCAATCAGCCCCACACAAAATGATAATGGGCGGGGTAGGGCTGCTGTTGTGCCCAGAGGAGTTCAAGGTGGCCTTATCAGGGAGCTGAGGCCTTTTGCAGGGGAACAACTCTGTTCCCTGCAATGCCTAAAATTACAGACAAAAGGCGTCTGTGCATTTGTGCACATGGGCGTGCGCAGGGGGGGGAAGGAGAGGCGCTCCGGGGGGGGCAAGTGCCCCTTCTTGCCCCCCCCTGCGTACGCCCATGCTAGACAACTTGTTTGCTGATAAACCAAGCAGTGTGCTCCTCCTCCTTTCATAATACTTAAGCATTGATTTATGTTTTGGCTGACAAAGAAAATGAGTACCTCAAGAAATATATGCAAAATAATCTAGCCACCAGGTTTTTGGGACATTAAAAAACCCCAGCTGCACCACCTCTCTTTTTTGTTCTTCAGAAGGGAGAACACAGCGCATGTATTAATTATAGGGTCACAATGAAAAAACAGTACACATAACCAACAAGAAAATGGTAAAGTTACTACCATTTATTTTAAATTGGATTTGCAGGAAGCCTGCCATATGGTTACAGTGAAAGAAGGGGATGTAAGGAAGAACAATTTTTGTACGAAATATGGTTTGTTTGAATACCAAGTAATGCTATTTGGTTAATGCAGTGCCAAGCTGACTTTCAAATGTTCATCAGTGAGGTACTTAATGATCTCATTAATGTTTGTACAGTAGTATATCTACATGACATATTCATTTACTCAAAATCTTTGGAAGAGTACATCCACCATTTGTGAAGTCAAATGTTTTCTAAAATTGACAAATGTGTCTTTTATACTCAACAGGTGTTATGTTATGCAGGGTTGTAGAGCACACTATCCCCATGGAGGGGGTGAAGGTCTTAGGCTTCATTCTAAAAACAGCAGGGATTCAAATGGACTGAAAGAAAGTTGAAGCTACGTAATGCAATGGAAGCTTCCAAAGCCAGTTAAGAATGTACAATATTTCAGAGAATGCACAAAACTTTACCACTGATTTATTGAGCATTTTTCAACAGCTACTGCCCTACTACCAGATTGCTGTGAAAAGGAGTTATATTTGGATATTATATTATGCAGAAGAATGTTTTCATGGATAAAAACAAAACATGTATTTTCTCTTCATCAATTTCATAGCTCCCAGACGCCTCTTATCTGCTTATAGCTGAGGATAATGCTTCTCAAATATCAAGGGGTGCAGGGTTTTCTCGAAATCTACTACAACTGCATTACATCTAGTAGCACATTTTTGTAGAAAATTAGCCCCGCAGAGGATTATACTGCAGCATACAAAGATGTATTGAGCTTTAAGATTGCTTTTGAGGAATGGCTCCCTTATTTAATTATTTGGGGCTAGACATACTGTGGATGTGGAGAAGTGTGGCTCAATGGTTAGAGTGGCAGACCTTGATGCAGAGCTCTGGCCCGGGACCAGGGTTCGATTCCCACCTCGGCGGGTCTCGGGCTCAAAAATTCCTCGGACCTGATATTCTCGCCTCAGTGCCTAATCCAATCATGGGTCCCACGCTGCAACTCTGGGCAATAGCTTGCTTAATCTCCACTATGGCCCCAACAGCGCTAGGATGCCTGGCTTCACCCTAGGGGTGCCCAGGAGTGGACACTTCACAGGGAAAGCCAGGAAGGGTTCCACAGCGGTATGAGTAATAGCGCCACGAAACCGCTTGGTAGCAGTGCGCTTTACAAATACTTTACATTTACATTTACATACTGTTACAGTACTAACAGACCATTGTGCTTTGCAGTTTCTAAAATCAGCAAAAGCATTACCCACAAAACAGTTGAGATGGGTGTAATTCTTTTTTGACAATACAGTGTTGTTATTCAATTTTGTCTGGGTCATAAGAATGGCAAGGCAGATGCTTTATCTCATCTAGGATATTCAGAACAAATACTGACAATTTAAAAATGCCTAATATAATTCCCAAAGAAAATAATTATAGCAGGAATTAATATTGATTACCTATAAGAAATATAAGGAAGCCATACAATCCTAGATCCATCACACTGGGTTATCACAGGTAGAACAATTGACAATGGGTTTGTTTATAAAGATAAGGCCTGATAATGAATTACAACATCAAGCTCTGTAATGGTGTCTTCCGTCCTTATTAGTAGGATCTTGGAGAAAACAAGACCATTCAAGTGTTAATAAAGAGATTTTAGTGGCCCCATGTGTTAAAAGATGTAGAAAACCCTGTAAGTATTTGTGCTCTCTTAGCACAAGCAAAGCTTCTCATACTTTTTTCCAATCCCTTTAATCTCATCCCAGTTCCTCCGTGACCATGGCATACAGTATCCAATGACTTCATACGTAACTTGCCAAAGTCCCAGACTGGAAATAACACTATTGTAGCAGTTGATTATTTCTCTAAGATGGCTCCCTTTGTACCATTAAAAAGGGTACCTTTTGCAATCCAATTATACAATGGATTTTTGCAACAAATAGTAAAACTCCATAGAATTCCTCTAGTGTTAATTGCTGACAGAGGGATCTAGCATATTTTCCAGTTTTGGAAAGAATTATGCACTTAAACAGGAATTGTCTTCTAGTCTCCAACCACAAACTGATGGGCAAACTGAGAAAGTAAAACAAGCTCTAAAGCTCAGATGCTCAGAATTGGGAGCCCTTAGTAAGATTTTCTGAGTTTGCCCATAACAATGCCCTATGTTTTATCTGTGTCTTACCTGTCTTCTTTAACTATGGCTATCATCCGCAATTTAAAGTTTTTGTTAATGAAAAAGAACTACAGATGTCAGCAGTTCTGAAATTTTTTAAAGATCTAGATCTAGTCCACCAAAAGGCAAGAAAGAATTTGCAAAGAGTTATACAATTACTTCAAAAGATTTTTAATTAAAAAAACATAAATCTGTAACTCCATTTAAAAGATGATCAAGTTTGGATCTCCACTAAATACTTGAAGATAAAACAAGGCAACAAATGTCATCCCAAATTCATTGGCCTTATCTATTATGAAATTTTTAATACAGTTGCCATCAAATGAGTAACCAACTAGAAGCCTGACAGCCACTCTAAAAAATGGTGAGTGTGGGTGAATTTGATGTGTTGCAATAGCTGTTGAGTCCACCTCACCTGAGATAAAAAACAAAAATGTGACCTAAATATACTGTAAAAATTCAGTGCTTGTGCATGATAAAACACAAGGTGCATCTTCCCTCAAATATATAATGATAAACTGTCAATCCATAAATTATGAACACATCTGTGAGTGAAAAACATCTGTGTTAATGCTTGAAATATTTTACGTGTTAGCTAACTTAAAACAAGTTCAAACAAGTCTTTACCTTGCAATGCGCAGCATAAAATGTCCTTGTGGACTTGTGTATGTTGGATAGGCCAGAAGGAAAATCAAGATACCCATCACTGAGCATAAAAGCATGATAATATAGCTGCCCATTGGCTCGAAATCAGTATATTTGGATCGCATTTTAGTTTTTATTACAGGCGTGGTAGACTTAACAGCACTGTTTTTCACCTTTATGCCCCATTTCTTCATGGTTTTGTTTGTGGGACCACATTAACCATTGCTTCTTGACGTTGTGTGGTCTTGACGTTTCCGCAGTGCTCACGCGCTACATGAAGCTCCGATATTGAGGCACTCAGCAAAAATGTATTTCAGGAGACATATCATGGTATGTTGGAGACTGTTTTGCACTTGGATTCCCATATTGCATGCAGCAAGGTTCACAATTGTCACTCATCAATCATTTGCAACTCCGTACAAAATGTTCTGAGCAGACTTACATTACAGTTACCCCCGATGAAGGGTTTTCCTGAAATGCTTTGGGTCTTTCGTTCTGCTGGGTTACACAATTTCGATTAACTACTTGTCCCTTTCCTGATATGCCAAACATACAATATCATAATGGTCTCAAACTTATTTCT